>NC_050591.1:6312500-6322500 GCF_013368585.1 Megalops cyprinoides
CCACTGTGTACTGTTGGTATCTGTCAGTATTGGATCACTGCTGGAGAGTGACACTGCTCACACTTAAACTTTAACCAGCTGAGCTAGCTGGCAGCCCTTATTGGTATACAACACTAATAATATATCTGATAATACTGTAGTTCAAATGAAAAATGTGATAATACATTTATTGATATTTTTGATGATACATTTAAAAATATATTTGATAATATGAATGATGGGATGCATATGATGCATGAGTGATGTTCCTTGGACACAGTGTGTCTGGCTGTGCTGTAGGTAAGGGTTTGTAGAGATACAGGAGTCAGTCCTCACCTTCAGCTCCTGGTCTTGCTGTTTGAATTCCTCGTCTTCATCAGAATCGCAGTCAGGAAACTGGTAGATCTTAATCCCATACTGTTCAATCTCCTCCCGGATCTGTGGGATGGGCAGAGCAGGGGCATGGTGTGGGTGGGGCGGGGCAGGGCAGTGGTAGGCAGTGATAGCTGCACTTTTATGCTGATTGACAGAACAATGTTAAACAGACGCACAAGACAGGGTGACACACGTGTTACCTTGAGCTTTTTCTTCTTGACTTCAGAGGGCGTTAGGGTGTCAGCTTTGGCCAGGACCGGCACGATGTTGACTTTCTCGTGCAGCGCCTTCATGAATTCCACGTCCAGTGGCCGCAGGCTGAGAGACAAAACCACAGATCTACTGATAACACCTGCTGCACCCATCACCAGGTAAAGCAGCCCTCTCACACGTTTTATAGCCATTCTACCTGTAACTGAAGACTACAGCCAGGCCATGCCACCACAGCATGAGAACACAAAAGCTGACTTGGTATTGCAACAGACAGTGGGAACGTAAAATTATTTTTGTGAAATGTGAGGTTATCCAGTGAATGATTTTTATTTTTCGCAGTCAGTACCTCCATGTATCCAACAGAGGGCAATCACCGTCTGCATGGTGACTGTTGCTATGACAATATATATTCACATGCTGAACATACACACTCAAAACTCCTGAATCTGAATTGTCCCCTCAGGTTTGAAGAAAGTTTAATACAGCACCAAACACAATGTTTCACAGTAATTCACTAAGATGATTGGCTAAGTAATTTCCATTTACTCTGAGACCATGTCAAATGTAAAGAGAAGAGAAATGAGAAACGACAGCTTGGGCACAAACAACCACCATTACTTTGCATATGATGCACAAAAATGGATGGACACACATTCACAGTCTCACACACACACACACACACACATACACACACACACACACACACACACACAGACACACATGCACACACACGCATATACACGCATACACCCATTCACGCACTTGTTCACTCTTTTTGCTGAGTGATTAATGGCCATGGGCTCTCGTACCCGTGTCCAAACGGAGAGATGAAATAGAGGCAGCAGTGCACGCGGTTGTCCTGAATGTTCTTGCGGTTCAGGCCGCTCTCATCCCTGAAGTACTGCTCAAACTGCTGGTCGATGTAGTCTGCCACCGACTTCCAGCTGGGGAAAAACACACAGCAGCACACCAGCACTGAGGACTGCATTAAACACACACACACACACACACACACACACACCAGCACTGAGGACTGCCTTAAACACACACACACACACACACACACCAGCACTGAGGACTGCCTTAAACAAACACACACACACACACACACACACACATACACCAGCACTGAGGACAGAATTAAACACACACATACCAGCACTGAGGACTGCATTAAACACACGCACACCAGCACTAAGGACAGAATTAAACACACACACACACCAGCACATAGGACAGAATTAAACACACACACACACCAGCACTGAGGACTGCATTAAACACACGCACACCAGCACTAAGGACAGAATTAAACACACACACACACACCAGCACGGAGGACAGAATTAAACACACACACACCAGCACTGAGGACAGAATTAAACACACACACACACACACCAGCACTAAGGACAGAATTAAACACACACACACACCAGCACGGAGGACAGAATTAAACACACACACACCAGCACTGAGGACAGAATTAAACACACACACACACCAGCACTAAGGACAGAATTAAACACACACACACCAGCACTGAGGACAGAATTAAACACACACACACCAGCACTAAGGACAGAATTAAACACACACACACCAGCACGGAGGACAGAATTAAACACACACACACCAGCACTGAGGACTGCATTAAACACACAGACACACCAGCACTAAGGACAGAATTAAACACACACACACACACACACACTGGTTTTGAGGACAGCTTTAAACACACAGACACACCGCCCCAGAGGACTGCATTAAACACACAGACACACCAGCACTGAGGACTGAGGACTGCATTAAACACACAGACACACCAGCACTGAGGACTGCATTAAACACACAGACACACTGGGCCTGAGGACAGCATTAAACTATGCATACCACTCAGTGTTGTTGACAGCGTCCCCGAAACCAGGTGTATCCACAATAGTCAGTTTCAGTTTGACTCCTTTCTCCTCGATGTCCACCGTGTGCTTGGTGATTTCCACAGTCTGAGTGATCCTCTCTGCACCGAGGACAGACACAGACCATCACTAATCCCATCCATCAATTACCCATGTTAGAAAACAGGAGCAAGACTCGCAAACAAGCAGGCTCACAGCCTGACATGCTGACAGAACTACAGTCATACAGACACCCACAGGATGTAGAGGACACTGACAGAACTACAGTCATACAGACACCCACAGGATGTAGAGGACACTGACAGAACTACAGTCATACAGACACCCACAGGATGTAGAGCACACTGACAGAACTACAGTCATACAGACACCCACAGGATGTAGAGGACACTGACAGAACTACAGTCATACAGACACCCACAGGATGTAGAGGACACTGACAGAACTACAGTTATATAGACACCCACAGGATGTAGAGCACACTGACAGAACTACAGTCATACAGACACCCACAGGATGTAGAGCACACTGACACAACCACAGTTCTGTGACAGAACAACACAGACACCCACAGGAAATGCCCCACCTTCAGCATTGAGCAGCTTCCTGTCCTTGTAGAGGTCTGTGAGGAAGAGGCTGTTCACCAAAGTGGATTTACCCAGGCCAGACTCCCCTGCAAACACAGAACAAAGTTTAAACAAGATTGTTACATCTGCTGCTGCGAGGGAGAACAGAGACAGAAATATAGAGAGAAAGAGACAAAGAGAAAAAGAGACAGAGAGATACCACAGGACAGAGAAAGTGAGAGAATGAGAGACAGAAGAGGAGGACAGAGAGAGCTGAGCAACAGGCTTGGCTTGACATCACTGTTAGAAGCAAACAAGTCAGTGTTTTTCTCTCTACCTTCAAAGGATCAAAGGTAAGGGGTCAGAGGGGTAGTCATCTCCTCGGGGCTCACCTGCTACCATCAGTGTGAAGTCGAAGCCCTTCTTGACGGACTTGCGATGTACCTGGTTTGGCAGAGTGGCAAAGCCCACATACTCCTTGTCCTGGTCCTGTGGGAGAGGAAGAGGCCTCCTTTACATTGCAGGAGTCACAGAGGAGTGCCCAGCAGAACATAAGGACATGGAGAGGTTTACCCTAAATAACAGGGAAGATGCCTGCATCATACAAAAAAACCATATCATCTACTTTTCCTGAGGGAACTTACCAAATCTCTCTCACACACACTCACACACTCACTCACTCACTCACTCACTCACTCATTCACACACACATACACACACACATACACACACACACACACATCCCAGTCAGATGGCCATGCTGGCTCTGGTACTGTGAGGAACCCCAAATCTCCACACACTATAAGAGTGATCTTAGGGACCCTTTTCATCTTGAGCATTAATGACTAAATCAGACACTCTGGCACATGAGCTGCTGGCCTTTTCATTTCCCCTGTGACCATGGAGACAGTGAAGTGGAATGCTTCCACTGAGGCCCGGGTGATTGAGTTGTTAAATGAAACGCTGGTTTGTATGCTGTTAGAGTGGGGTGGATTTAATGTTAAGGTGCCTGCGTTACTCTAATGCCCACCCCCAGACCGGCACTGAGGCACACTGGTTCTCCAGTGACCCCTGGCGCAGGCAGCCCTGCTGAGCCCTGCCCCCCGCTCTGCACTCGGCTCGTTGTCCTGTATTACCTCTGCAGAGTCGTAGGGGTCAAAGCGGCCCCAGGGGCTCCTGGGCCGGGAGGGGCTGGCGGGAGAGGGCAGGGAGCAAGGCGGAGGCCCTGGTCTCTGCTCACACTCTAGAGACTCCATACAGGCTCTGCCTGAGGCGGGGAGCCGCAAAAAGGTGGGCGTTCCAGGGGTGCCCTCCAGATCCCTATGGCCTGGTGGCTCGTGGCTGGGGAAGGGGGGCCCTGTGCTGGGAGGGGCGTCTCCCATAAGATGCTCCAGTTCCGAGTCCTCAGAGTCCTCCTTGGAGAACTGGGGGGCGGAGCACCAGGACAGTGCCACGCAGGTGGAGAGGTATAGTGGGAGGGGCCGGCACAAGGGGGAGGGGCCGGCACAGGGAGGAAGGAGGTTAATACAGAGGGTTAAAAGGAGGATCAGAAGGAAACAGAAAGAAAAGAGAAGTTGTTCAAAAACACTGGTGCATTTAACAGTGAGAAGGTTTCAGTACACAGAGAGCACATTAGTATTGTGAGTGAGAAGTAGTCCTGTAGGATACAAGCACAGTAAAGAGAGGAAACTGCTGCTGATACTTCACTTTCAGTGACGCAAAACTCCACAGACAGCAATCAGCAGAAACATCAGGTTAAAAACACAGAGAGGATGACTGAGTCAGTGCTGCCTCAAAGGAGGGTGTGGTCAGTGAACACTGCATAATGGAGGGGCATGGTCAGTGACACTCTCACTGTGGGAGGCGGGGCCAGTGAATCTTCCATGGTTGACTAATCTCCTATGAGGACTGGGGAAAGGGTGGGCTTTCAGTTCCAAAACAGGCAAGGAGGTGTGTCCTTGCACAAGAAAATACAAACAAATATGAATCTATTCTATCATGTGCTCACTACACAGGCACACTACAAAAAAAGTTGACTCTGGATGACCAGACTGTTACAGGAGGTGTGCACACACATTTAACGTTTCTGATGCAAACAGGTTGTTAAATGTGTTTCCATCAGGAGAGGAGAAAACTACAGGTTAATGATTCACTGAGGAGCTGGGGATGCAGGAGAGCCCCCGGCCTGTACCAGAGCTGGCCACATGGAGGCGCTCTCTACAGATGAGACTTTCCTGCTGATACCTGGTCGCCATGGTGATCCTGTCTGGGCTCGGGGGAGCCTGGGCCTGAGTCCAGGTCGTCTGAATGCAAGTCAGCCTCATGGTCAGTGTCCTCCATGGCCACTGGGGCTATAGTGCACTCTGCCATCTCCAACCAGGAAGCAAGAGACAGGGGTGGGGAGTGGGCGGAGTCCGTTCAGAGAGTGTAATGAGGTGGAAGTGGGCGGAGTCCATTCAGAGGGAGTGGCCGGGTGAGGAGTGGGTGGAGTCCATTCAGACAGTGTAATGGATGGAGAGTGGGTGGAGTCCATTCAGAGAGCGCAGTGGGGCAGGGAATGGGCGGAGTCCATTCAGAGAGCGCAATGGAGATGGGGACAGAGTAGAGAAGGGGGAGACATTGCATCATAAGTTGTACGGGACAGAGGGGTTCAAAATGGGAGGAGTTCAAAGAAAAAGAAAATGATAAAATTAGTAAATAAATTGAGCAGAGTGAACGAAATGCAGATATCTGGATGAAGCAGCTGGAAGGCCAGTGGATGCTAGCTAAAGCAGAGCTGCTGTCCTCTTGAGGAGCCCACAGACACAAGGGGGTGATGGAGAGGCAGCGTGCAAAGTTAAATTGATACTGGTGTGAGCAGGGCACTCACAGCTAAGACACTATGAGAGGGGCATTATCTTCGTGCTGGTGTGCTTCTCAGACACCCACAGACAGCGGCAGATGCAGCCACAGTCCACTGAGAAACACCCTCTTCCCTTGCTGACTCCAGATTTACTGGTGATAGAATTACTCTCACACACACACACACACACACACACACACATACATAGCAGAACACTGCTGGCAGTCCATGAGAGGAGGTCTACAGTGATGTTGAGCAGGTTGACGGGTAACCTCTACAGCACAGTCTATGGAAATCAGAACGTGCCACTTCACAACCGTCTGTAATAGAAGACGTGCTCTGAAAAGACACAGTGCTGAATACAAATGCCATTCAAACACAACCCTCCCACATCTAACCCGTTCTTACGATGTGGAACACACCTGGTGTCCATTCTGAGCTAATCCATGCCACCTGAAGAAAGCTGTACAGTGTGAGCCTGCAGAGGTCATGACAGTCCTTCAGTCCAGCAGAAAAACAAATGGAAGGCCACCCTGGCCACCAGTAAACTCCCCGATCTGTAAATCCTGTACTGAGACTTTTCACACAACAATCACGTAGAAGTCACTTTGTAGTGTCCACGTTACATTACATTACATTATTGTCATTCAGCAGATGCTCTTATTCAGAGCAACTTACACAGGTTACATTTTGTACATGTTATCCATGTATACAGCTGGGCAATTGAGGCAATTGAGGGTTAAGTACCTTGCCCAAGGGTACAGCAGCAGTGTCTCAGCAGGGATTCGAACCAACGACCTTTCGGTTACGAGCCCTGCTCCTCACTACGCTATACTGCACTGTTTAGTGCTATTTAGTACCAGAGAGTACTTGGATAATTACTTACTCTTTCTGCCTGACAGAAATAATCAGAGAACTGCAACTGTACCGAGTCAGCGTGGATGTACTGTACTGTGCCTGCCCCCCTGCCCCTTCGCCCCCCCAGGGGGTCACAGCTGAGGGCTGTAATGGCACAGGGACGCACGCTCCGTGCTGCGTGAGTAGAGCACTGTCCCAGATTACACAGCTATGACCTGCTTTCAGGACCGGGAGGGCTGCAGATCAATGTTCAATCTCCTGTTCTCTCTGCTGCTCGCCTCTGTCCTACATAACACCCTGGTCAATACCTCCCCTCTCTGACGAACATGTGACCCCCCCCCCCCCCCCCAAGCCCCCACCCACCCCCGCCCCCGCCTGCCTGCCTGCCTGACTGCCTGACAGAGAGACCACCACACCTCCCTCCCCCTCTCTCCTCAACTCAACACCCTTTAACGTGTAAAGAACACCTGATGTCTTTACACAAAACACTGCAAACTGAAAGAACAAACCAATATGATTAGATTTCAATAGACACACTAAGAGAACATTTTTTTTTCTAAAAAGCACAGTGAGAATAGCTCTGATGCAGAACTACTCTTTCCTGCTGCAGAACTGCTCTGACGCAGTGACTGAGAAGGCACGCATTTCCCTCCAAAGTCTGGAGGGGAATCAGTCTCCCTCTTTACAGCTCAGATAAGCAAGAACCTGATATGGGATCCGTAAGGAGCTGACCTGAGATCTGTGAGAAGCGGAACTGACATCTCTGAGGAGTGATCTAAGATCCACAAGGAGGTGACCTGAGATTTCTGAGGAGCTGATCTAAGACCTGTAAAGAGTGACCTAAGCTCCATGAGACGCTAACCTGAGGTCTGTGAGGAGCTGGCCTGAGATCTGGTAGGAGTGATCTAAGATCCACAAGGAGCTGACCTGAGATCTCTGAGGAGCTGATCTGAGACCTGTAAAGAGTGACCTAAGCTCCATGAGAAGCTAACCTGAGGTCTGTGAGGAGCTGGCCTGAAATCTGTGAGGAGTGATATAAGATCCCTGAGGAGCTGCCCTGAGGTCTGTGATGAGTTGGCCCGGTGGAGCTCACCTGTGGTGCCTTTGATGAGACGCAGCAGACGAGCCTTCCTGCCTCCTCGAATCCAGCTCTTCATGCCCTAAGAGGGGTGCGGTGTGTGGTCTGTGTGTGGCCCTGCTCTGCCTGCTCTTATAGCCCCCGCACAGGACAGCGTGTCCTTCAGCAGCATCGAGCTGCCGCACTGCCCCAGGGCCCCAATCAGCACTCACCCCACACAGCCAATCATGGCCCCCTTTCCCAGAATCCCACTCACAGCTCACACTCCCCCACTAACCCCCACATAACAAAACCTGATCAAATCAAACCTGGATCAAATTCAGAATGTGAGCTAAGAATAGCGTCTCTTTTGTAAGTGAGAAACACTGCAATAAATGACTACTTTGGGCTTAAGAGCTGTTAACAACACAGCGATAATGCTGACCTTTGTTTCTGTAACAGTTTAATGCAGCTGATCCCACACATACATGCACACGCACGCGCGCACACACACACACATGCAAACACACAAACACATACACACACACACGCGCACACACACACAAATCTCTGAGACTTGACTGCTAATGGGCTGGCAAATCGTTTGATTCACCCAGTTCAGTCACTTAACTGTCATTGTTGGTTAGCGTATCCATGTGCCTTCGTACACCATGCCAGGTGACCAGGCTCCGATCTGTGTACACTGGTCATGCTCAGATAAAGACTCCACACTGAGTACCTTTACACCTACTTTAAGATACACCGCACTACATAGCTTTACCTCTGTATGAAGTCTCACTGCACAGTCCGAGGGGTGCAAGTTCATTTCTCAGTTCTGAAGGCTTCTGCTGCACTGAACACTGCAGGTCACACATTGCAGCAGAGAGGACTGTTTGTGTGCTGTTTAAATCCATTCCCTCTCCCTCTGAGTGAGCAGACTGCAGGGTCCAGGTAACAACATAGGCCTTCCTCCACGCTTCTATCTTTGTACTGCAGGCCTGCCTGTTTTTCAGTGTCTGCAATGCCGAGATTAAGTCATCGGTCCAGATGTGGACACTCCTGGACACTGCTGCTACAGAGCAGAGGGGAGGAGAATGATAATCTTAGGCATTAAACTCTCACACAGAGCACAGACACAGCTGATGTGGATTTAAATCAAGGATGAAGGAACTTCACTGCAGAGCTACATCTCATTTTGCACACTTCCTTACAAAAACAACTCCTTCCTGTGTTTTTCTCATAGAGACTCAGACATAGGAATCTCAATTAACACTGGGGAGAGATCAAACATGCTAGGGCAAATGCTATCTGGGTACCTCCATCTGGACATAGAGTGAGGCTATTACCGCACCCAGTCGAACAGGAGACGCAGACACATTCATTGGTATTCCTTTCACTAAGTGCTCTGGATTTATAAACCCTGGGGCTGACTGCAGCCAAACTACTGTCCATCTTCCTGGGGAGGAGCTGAACTCCAGTCTCTTGATCTCACAGTGAGGTGCTCTATGTCACACAGTGAGCTGATCTCTCTTTCACACTAAGCTGGTCTTCTTTCACATTCAGCTGGTCGCCCTCTTACAGTGAGCTGGTTCTCTTTCATACTTACCTGGTCTATCTTTCACAGCGGACTGGGTTTGGATCTGTCTCACAGATAGAGCTGGTCTCTCTCTCAGTGGATTGGTCTTCCTCATACAGTGAGCTAGTCTCTCTCACACAGCCAACTGGTCTCTCTCACTCTCATTGAGGTGGTCTCTCTATCACCATGAGCTGGGCTCTCACACAGACTACTGTTTTCTCTCTCAGTAAGCTGGTCCGTTACTTCCAGCAAGCTGGGCTCTGGTCTTAAGGCCTCATTGACAACCAGGTAATTATGCAATAGAGAAGACCGTGGTGGTGGTGAGGATGAGCATGTCCCAGAGATCTGGGGTTTACACATCACACAAGTGCCAGAACTGGTGTGAAAGGTTATGGACACTAGACACTGAACCAGGCCATTCATTTGTCTTCATGTACAGCGCATTCACATGCTCCACTACATTGGCCTGCAAACTGCTGTGAACTCTATTTGCAGGGGGAGCATGAATACTGAAAAAGGAAAATATATAGAGAAATGTATGATGTATTAATTCAGAACGGACTACTGCACATATTCACCCAGAGACAAGACCTTCTAACCTCTGCCTAACAAAAACTC
>NC_050591.1:6327500-6580000 GCF_013368585.1 Megalops cyprinoides
CCGGCTGCACACACACGGTGCGGGAGGGGTCATGTGGGGGCTCCTGCTCTGTACAGACACCCCTCTGTTATGCTTATTAGGGGGCTGTCAACTCTGAGACCCTGAAGTGGACCCTTTACTAGAGAGCTGTAAGGTTATTCCTCTCAGAATTCAGAATACTGTTTTCCTGCAGTTGCTCCTCTGGAGTGCACTGGGGAGAGAGGGCGCCCTCTAGTGGAGCTTGATTGTGCTGGGGAGATAGGGCGCCCTCTAGTGGAGCTGGACTGTGCCCGGGAGAGAGGGCGCCCTCTAGTGAAGCAGGACTGTGCAGGGGAGAGAGGGGGCATGGAGCTCACTGCTCAGGCAAGCGGAGAGTTAAAGGACGAGTGGTGGGGGCTCATCAGAAAACAGTCCACTACAAGCCATGGCCTTTGAGAATTTTGTTATAGGCTGTTTTCTAGGGTATTTTAATTTATATTATCAGGACTGAATGGAAATGGCGAGTTAATTAAATAACCTGTACTATGCAATTAGCAGCATGTGGGCAGCCCTGCTCATAGATCAAGCACAGAAAACCTCAAACAAAGGCTTTGAGTCTTTGAGGAACATGCAGTTTCTGCTTTATTAAGGGAATGAAACCATCAGCAAAGCCTGGCTTAGAAAACCATGGAGCTACATCAAATTGACAGGAAAAACACAGCCATATTAACACAATGTTTTACAGGCTGAGAGATGCTCCAGTCCAAATCAATGCAACCGCTTGAAATATTTTCCTTCATATATAGTATAGCCCCCTGTACCTCATAAACTCAGTGGGAATCTCTGCAGAAGGTCAGCAGTGTGGTGTCTACAGCTACAAAGTCTCATTCTGTTTCTCATATCACCACAGACTGCTCTGCTCAAAGCCGTTTCCTTCAAGGAGCCTTATGCTGCAGACTGCAGCTAACATAAACTTCCTACACTTCCTCTAACATTCAATTACAGCCCTTTATCTGACCTCTTTAAAGTTTCCTACTGAAACGAGCAAAGGATTCATTTTTTTCCCCCAAGCAAAGCACTCCCTGCCATGGCTGTGGGCTCCTGCAGCGAGCTGCTTCCGTCAGCAGCCAAAGAGCAGGAAGAACAGCCAGACAGTATGAAGGAGAGGGGAACTGCAGGGTAAGGCTCCCCTTTAACTCCCTGCTGATCAGACCCACCCACACCTGACCAGACCACCATCAGTGGAGGACGGAGAGGGTTTGGCTCGCGGTTATGAGCGGATGTGCGGCCCCATCCCCAGCCCCTTGCGGCCATCACCGATATTCCAAATTAAACTTCCACGCACAAGAGCTGTGATTTCCAGAACAGCCCTAATTTCAAACTGGCCCAAAGAGCCATCAGCAAAAATTAAATATTTGCAATGACCTATTAAGAATATAGGAAAATATAGTCATTTAACTATACTAATTTGCAGCCTGTAATTTACAGTAAATTATTGCCATTTAGCAGACACTCTAATCCAGAGAGACTTGCATATCCATTTATACAGCTGGATATTTACTGAGGCAATTATGGGTTAAGTACCTTGCCCAAGGGTACAACAGCAGTGCCCCAGCGGGCAAGATTTTGGTCACAAGCCCTGCACCTTACCTTAATACTACACTACTGCTAACATAAAAGTTCTGTGTTTATTCTATTTTAACTCGATTTAAAACAAAGATTTTCCCATTTGAGGCTGAGGGTTCTGAAAACACAAGTGCACTGACCTGAGATTAGAACCATTAGTGAGAACAGAACTGGTCACATCTACAAGCCTCTTATCACCAAATTATTACACGTGCAGTTCTTCTGAAAATCCACTGAAGTGAGAGTTGTACACAGTTATGCAACAAACACATTAGTGCATCATTTTACCGGTCTGCAGCAGGCCATGATTACTCTGCACCTACAGAATGTACCACAGACACATTCCTCTTTACTGCAGAGCACCAGGCACCAATACACCTCCTGCCAATGAATCCTACAGAAAAGTGTATTTATCCAGAAAAGCGAGGAACAAAATACCCAGCTCAAAAGTTTCCTTTGGACACAAGGTTGATGTTAATATAGCTTTAACTTAGCAACACTGAGGTGAGACAAGCTGCACATCTTACCTGAGAATGAAATAATTGATCACAATCACAATAACTGCTTGCAACAAAAAACAAAACAAAACAAAACAAAAAATATGCTCCCTTTGCACAAACCTTAGTGCATTTAGTTTAAGGTTCAATTCATGGCTGTGCCCTCCTCCTCCTCCTCCTCTTCCAATCAGAAGCAACGACACTCTGCCTCTGATGACATACCTTACGCATCATGCTGACATCATTCAATTCAACCACAGATGCACTCACACACACACACTCACACTCACAGACACACACACACACGTGCACGTGCATACACACACACACACACTCACAGACATGCACACAGATGCTGAAGTGAGAGTGACTGCCTTTACAGATTAACACAAACACCGTTCTTACAGCTGATCACATGTAAGCAGCTGGACCTAAATGCGGTTCTAGCCGGCCTGCCCACCCCTTCCTGCTTTAGCCCATTACATTATAAGCTCCACATTCATTTGCACTAAAATGAACTGTCAGACAAACAGCTAAGCTCCTAAACTTGTATTCCTGAGCCGACACTAAATTCATTTGAAGTGATCTCCATCACGTCTCTAAATACCTGAGGCTGAAGGCACACAAGGGATTTAACATCATACTGCAGTCTGATTCAATTAGTGCCTTACTATGAAATGCAGAATACCTCAGCTGCAGCTGAAGCTGGGTATATTCCATTATCATTCAGATTCACACATTCAGCCTCCTCACTCCTACAGCTGTCTGGGGTTAGCCCTCGATCAGCCCTGGGGGGATTCTGGGTGAGTCCCAGTTCCAGGATTCCTGCACATTTCCCATTTCAGTGGGACGACTTCTAGATGTTTTAGTTACAGACCCGCCTGGCAGAGTGCACGGCTTGTGTTTATTGATGAAAAACACTTCACAGTGTCAGTAATGACACACACTTCACAGTGTCAGTGATGGCACACACTCCACAGTGTCAGTAATAAAACACACTCCACAGTGTCAATGATGACACAGTCCACAGTGTCAGTGATGACACACACTTCACATTGTCAGTAATGACACACGTTCCACAGTGTCAGTAATGAAACACACTCCACAGTGTCAGTAATGAAACACTCCACAGTGTCAGTGATGACACACACTTCACAGTGTCAGTGATGGCACACACTTCACATTGTCAGTAATGACACACGTTCCACAGTGTCAGTAATGAAACACACTCCACAGTGTCAATGATGACACACACTCCACAGTGTCAATGATGACACACACTTCACATTGTCAGTAATGACACACGTTCCACAGTGTCAGTAATGAAACACACTCCACAGTGTCAGTAATGACACACGTTCCACAGTGTCAGTAATGACACACACTCCACAGTGTCAATGATGACACACACTCCACAGAGCCAGTAATGATACATACTCCATGGTGTCAGTAATGATGGACACTCCACAGTGTCAGTAATGAAACACTCCACAGTGTCAGTGATGACACACACTCCACACAGTTAATGATGACACATACCCCACAGTGTCAGTGATGACATGCACTCCACAGTGGCCCTTTGACTCCATGTGAAGAGGGGGAGCATTAGATCACCAGCCACCTACTTCTCCACAGGTCTGAGCAGGGATTAGCCCTTATGAGTTTCCTGAGAGAGTGGGGGAGGCAGAGTTTGCCTGCTAAATGGCGTGTCTAGTTCCTCCATTAGGACAGACTGAAAGCCCAGTGGCTGGGCTGGGCTAATTACAAACTTCCCCTCCTTCCCTAATCTCCCCCTATCAGCACCACTTCCTCCTGTAAACACTGCAGTAAGCATCTGCCCTCACTGCACGGCGTCCATGCCGGCACCTCCACTCAAGCACAACACATTCCCTACTCAAACACCACACTGCCTCCACTCAAACATAACACAAATACCTTACTCAAGCACAGCACTGCCTCATCTCAAACACCACACTGCATCCACTCAAACTCTACACATCTTCTACTCAAGCACAACACAGTCTCTACTCAAATACTGCATGACCTCCATGCCAGTGACTCCACTCAAGCATAGCACAGTTACAAAACACAGAAATAAGCACTTGCACCAAAGGACAGGCTATAAGACCCTGCATGTATCCACAACAGCTCATTGTAGTTCATCAAACTCATTGCTGCCCCCTGCAGGTCAGATGGAGAGTTGTGCCTCAGGGAGGTCTTCATTCTACACGAGATACAGTCTTTCTGGCATCAGGAACACTGTGACGCAGCTGCTGGACAGACAAACACACACACACGCATGCACACGCACGCACGCACGCATTCATATCAGTCTCACACGCACAGATTATGCAAACATATTGTGCAAACAGAGGTTACACACACACACACACACACACACACACACACACACACACAGATCACACACATAGATTACACACACACAGGTTATCTGCGCGCGCACACACACACACACACACACACACACACACGGACTACGCACAAACATACACTTTCTACAGCCCCTGTAGCCACTCTACACAGTCCTGCCTCTCCAATGTGTCGTGCAGAGCAGCACCTGTGTGCTGCTGTGGAAGCTCTCAGTGTCTGTGGCGGTCCCCTGCAGAGAGCAGCATTTAACCCGCTCTGACCTCACACACGCTAACACGAGCCACACTTCAGCGGAGCCCGCCGCCGTCTCCCCGATAACCCGCTGCACGCGCCGCGGCAGCCGGCCACCTCGCTCCCGAAAGAAGCAGCGCTTCCCGCACCCCCCCGCCGACCAGCGTGCCGCAGAGTCTTGCAGACACCGGCCCTTACTTACCATGCCGCCGCGCGCCCCGACCACGTCTCCGACAGGAACAGCCGAAGCTCCCGCTGCGCCGCGTATCTCTCTCACACACACACACACACACTCACTCACACACACACGCGCGCGCACGCAGAGAGAGCGCTGTGAAAACTGCCTGCCTGAGCAGCTACGCAGCGGCGGGAGAGAGAGAGAGGGAGCGAGAGACTGAGAGGGAGAGAAGGAGGGAGCGCTATGGCCTCAGCTACGGGCAGAGTGAGGTCTCTGAAAAGGGGAATTAAACTTGCAGCAGCACAATAGACTTCAGGAAATACCAGCTGGAGCTGGGAATAAACTGGAGTGAGAGTGGAGGATATGAGTGCTGGGGTTGGGGGGGGGGGTCACTAGGGAAAACATAACACTGTCACATGGGTACTCCTGGGCTTCAGACTGGGGGCCTGGATGCACACACCTGGAACCTTAGCTGCCCAGTGACAGGTTTAAAAGAGTTCAAAGGCTTGAGTCCACAGATACCATTGAAATATGACATTCAGTACAAGTTACTGCAGCCTGAGTGCAGGTCCTGCTCGGGGGAAGGACCAACAGTCCCAACAACAGCTGCCTTTCAGCCCACCATAGCCTGAGGGGCAGTGAATAACCACCAATCATAATTAACTATCTATAACCAGTTTAATCATTGTTTGTTTATTAGTTCAGATTTATAGCCATTATTTATTTATTTTTGTTACTTTGTTCCCTTTCTTTCCTGGTCCTTCTTTTTCAAGCACTGTGTACACATATATATATTTGTATATGCATACATATGTATATGTGCATATTAGGCATATATATTAAAATAATATTCACACAACGCAATTCATGCCAATGCAGCAAATTTGAACTTGACTGCAGCCTGCCTGTGAGAGAGAGACACTGTACATTTACATTTTGTTGCTTAGCAGATGCTCTTATCAGAGTGACGTACAAGATGAGCACATATAACACCACATTCACGATGCTGACATCCAGTAGATGCTCTTATCCAAAGCAACTCCAGAAGTCAGGCACAAAGGGCGTCTAATAAAATGAAAGAAAACAATACACAAACAAGGACACCATCATTCACACACAAACAACAGCCGATGTCAGACACACAAGGCTGAGAGCATACATGCGCACCTGGCCTAACATGCAAGTGCAACACAATATACCCGACAGGAGTGTACTGTTCCAACACAACACCAACATATACTCGGGGCCTCCATGGGTTAATGTTTGTGTAACAGTATGATAATGTAACAAACGGTAAAAATACTCCCTCAGTTGCCCCTTCAGAGAGAGACAATTGTAGATTTTAGTTTGTAGGCTGCAACCTCATTCAGAGAGAGACACTGTAGCTTGACTGTGAGAAAGATAATGTAACCTGAGAGAGAGAGAGCGAGCTTCCCTCTGACAGAGAGAATATAACCTGCCTGTGTGAGAGAAAGACTGTAGTTTGCCTGGGAGCAAGAGATGTTGTAGTCTGACAGAGAGAGGGGCACTGCCACATCCTGCTTGCTCCAGTGATTCTGTGTTTGGATTAACTCAATGGAGCATGTCCTACTGAGTTTATCCAATATCTGTCCATATTTGTTTAGCTGGACGGGTCCGTAATCACACATGCCTTTCCCTAGGCCTGCATTGCAGACTAGGGTGTGCCAACACCTCTGTTAACCCAACGAACTCCCTTAAACACACAAAGAGCAAGAACAGGAAGTAAGGCAGGAAAACACTCCTTACAGACACTGACAGAACAGGAACAGGAAGTAAGGCAGGAAAACACCCCTTACACACACTGACAGGGCACGAACAGGAAGTAACACAGGAAAATACTCCTGACACACACTGACAGGCCATGAACAGGAAGTAACACAGGAAAATACTCCTGACACACACTGACAGGCCATGAACAGGAAGTAACACAGGAAAATACTCCTGACACACACTGACAGGGCACGAACAGGAAGTAATGCAGGAAAACACTCCTTACACACACTGACAGAACAGAAACAGGAAGTAACGCAGGAAAACAGTTTTTACACATACCAACAGAGCATGAACAGGAGGTCAGTCAACCACCCAGCTTCAGCTGGGCAGCATGTAGTATCATTACATGAGCTGCCTCAAAGAGCAGCATTTTAAGGCAGCATGAGCCTGTCAGCCATTTTAAATCCCAGAAAGCAATGCAGCTCATGCAACATTCCAAAGTATTTTTGAAGAAAGGCAGCTGAGGCAATATGAGAGAGAGAGCCTAATGGGGGAGTAAAGAAATTTAGTGCTAAATGTGTGTAATGTTTTGAATGTAAGAATAAAAATTAATCTGTTGTACCTTTTACATTCACTAATTAGCAATATTACCATTAACAGACATCAGCAACAGTCTTAACAATAGCTAGCGAGTTGTAGCTAACGGGTACTGCTCTCAGTGAAGGACTAACATTATTAACTGCTTATCCTAATACTAGCTATGTAACGTTAGTCAGCTTAATGTCAGTTTATTAGCTAGCTACACACTTTCTGTGATTACTATAAGCTAGCTTGCTAGTTATGTTTGTGTTGCTTAGCTATATACATAGTGTAGCTCTTGTCATTTGCTTTAGGGAACAGAGAGGGTATGGAGGCTTATTTTAGCTAGATAAGCAGAAGGCACTATGAATCACTGTTTACTGGCACAAACAACTCCGCGCAGAGTGACTGGTAGTAAGAAGATGTTCATTAGAGCAAAGGTTAGACGTCTGGTGAGCTAGCCAGCTAAGAAGCTAGTTATTGTTCTGATTTGTTTGATTAGTAGCCTAATATTATCTCAGGCTGTCTAACACCTGAAGCTGCACAGTGTAACACAGGACTCCTACATGCTGCGCAAACCTCAGATTACGTAGATGTTGAAGTACATGCTGCTCTCAAAGGGTGTCCAAATATGCATTCTTTTTCCTTTACATGTCCTGCTGACTCTCCCTATGAAGATAGCTGCCTTAGTAGGAATCAAAGTAGTAGACAGCTCACTTTGAAAATAGACGCAACTATAGTTCCTCTTAAATCAGGACAGTGATCTGACAATCTACATTGATGTCCCTCTATAATCAAGACACCTACCTAAATGAACTTAAGAAACACCATGGTACATATTACCAGACACGGTAATGATCTTGATGGCCCATAAACAAATACTGAACTAATCATGAACTCCGATCACCTGAACTATGTGATAACATAAACACACAGGCACACACAAGTATACACAAACACTCCCCCACATACATGCATGCACTCACATACACTTACATGCATACACTTACATGCACGTGCATACACACACTCCTTGTGTGGGACAGACAGATGTAGGAATTTCTGATTGAATAGAACTGACAGAAATACCCTTGTTACCACAGCAATACCATTGAAGTCCACCTCCCAACAGACTGTTATCTGTGAAAAACGTATTTACAGATTCCCTCCTAATCCATCTAATCCAGTTTCAGCCATATGGACATGCTATGCTCGCTGACATGTGTGTATTTGATGCAACAATTGCAGACATACTGGGACCCAATCAGAGCAGAGGAGGGCTGCCAGTGGGAGGAGCTCTCTTTCCCTGCTGACCGCTACAGATGGCAGCACCACTCCATACCGGACAGCCAGAGAGTGCGCCTGGTGTTCAGACTGATTCATTGGTTCAGGTCCAGAGGGACCCATGCTTCCACAAGGCCTCAGCTGTGTGTGTGTGTGTGTGTGTGTGTGTGTGTAAGTGCATATGTGAGTGAATGAGTGTGTGTGTGTGTGTGTGTGAGTGTGTGAGTATGAGTGCAAGTGTGAGTGTGAGTGTGTGTGTGTGTGTGTGTGTGTGTGTGTGTGTGTGTGTGTGTGTGAGTGTGTGTGAGTGAGAGAATGTGTGTGTTTGTGTTTTACTGAGGCTGCAGACTGAATGGATCCTTGCTGCAGGGCAGAGCTCACGGTTCCAGTGCTGGGCGCTCCATCCATAGAACTCTCCTGCCAAGAATGCAGCGCCTGCCATGGCAACTCAATTATAGACACATGACTGGGTGGAAATCCTGCAGCAAAGCTCCCTCTGAAGTGGGTCGCGTCTCCTGTCCTCACCCGCGGGTCAGCACCGGGCATCGCCTGACCCGTGGGAACCAGTCAGCACACCCTGTGCCCCCAGCCAGGGGGGCTGCTACTGCACCGACAGGCAGAGAGGGGGGCAGTCTACTCCCACACAAACACTAGCCTGCCCAAACCCTGATCCTGTGGATACACCATCCCACAGATTCCTCTGCACATTCCACGAGTCTGCCCCATCCCTCTACTCTCCTTTTCCTCCTTTACTTCACTCCTCTAGACCCTGTCTCCTCTTTATGTCACTCCTCCCTAATCTATTCCTATGGAGAACCCCAGCCGTGACAATGTTGTTGTGAAACCCAAGGACCATTTAGCATTTCATTTGATCTTGGAGAGAAAAGACAAAAGCGTATGAAACCCGGTTCCCAACAGTGGAAACGTCAACATTCAGCGGAAAATGATCGACCGACTCCCCTTGATATCTGCACAGGGGAGTGGAGTGTGGGGGAGGGGTGGGTGGGAGTGATCCTGAGGGACAGGGAGGTGGAAGGACAGCACTGCCATTCGTGCAGTCTGATGGTTCGTAGGTTGATAACATTTGATCCTTTCTGTGGGGAGGCTGAGCAGACGGCATGCAACCCACCCACCTGACATCTCAAAGGTGTCACTGTGGACAAACAGGTGTCTGGTGCCAACGTCAATCAGACTGTGTAAAGCCTTTAATTTCATATAGGCTGTTTGGAAATATGCGCTGTACATGAGGCAGTCGTTATTATGTGACGCAGCTTTCAAACAACAGGCCTACATTTCACATAATTAGTGTAACCTCAATACGTTCTCTGCAGCATACACCCAGTATGCCTGCAGTAACTGGGGCATGAGTCAAAGCACATTAGAACAGAGCATTCCGAGCAACAGAGCAGAGCGCGTGGCCTCAGAGCGACAGGACAACTGAACTACTGCTCAAAAACTGCTCAACATCTACTCAAAATCCGCCTTCTACCCATATTACGGCTCAAAGTATGTGTATTTCATTCTTAAATACAATGTAGAGGTGTATTTACAGACAGCAAATGAACAGTTGAACAGTTAATACAGATAAATCTTTCAGAACCACAAACAGAAGACTTAGTGCTACAATATAAATACTACCCGTGAGGTCATGCCCTGCTCACATGCTTGTACTAATCCTCATAGAACTGCACACAAACAAACACATCAAAGCAGCACTGCAACCAGAGTGGATTTTAATGGGAATTTTCTGCGTTACATAAAAGCACTTCCAATCTCAAACCTTAAACCCATCGAATGCCAGAGTGGCGATTCTGGGGTACTTGGGGCTTGTGCTGAATTTGCTGAAATGTAAAACTGTACGTACTGCATGTACTACAACTGATGCATGTACTGTATGTACTGAAACTGGCTGGTGGTGTTGGTCTAACCCTTGGAGCAAAGGGATAACACACTGCAGAATGTCTCTTACACACAGTAGCAAACTGCAGAAGGTCTCCTAATGCGTGATGGAAATGACTATAGCGTATATCACTTAATAATAATGTGTTTGATTTTATGTTGCATTATTACCTATTCAATATATGTGAAACAGCAAACCGTTTGGCACAGGAAGGACATGTAGTGATGTCACTGCTGATGTCACCGCCTCCCTCAGTGCACTGGTCACAGGACAGCGAGAGAAGTGTGGAACAGAAACAAGCTCTCCAAACCCCACTGCTACTGGTCCTCCCCACCCTTCGCTACCCTTCCAGGTACACGCTGATACTAGCTCAGTGGGCCCTGGAGTGGTCTTACCCCAGGTGATCAAGGAGGGGGGAAAGAGCCATTGCATCTGAATTGAGAGCGCTGTCAGGAGCAAAATGTAGCTACATCCAACAGAAGAATGTTTAGCAGTGCCCTGGGCTGTGGAGGAGTGGAGGCATTACTTGAAAGGGCCAGAATTTGTGGTATACACTGATCATGCTGATCTGGCCTGGGCCTTCCACTGGCCAAAAATAGGCATAACAGATGGACACTGTAGTTCCAATCCTTCAAATTCAAAGTCCTATACTGAAAAGTATACTTGAATACCGTACCTGATACTCTCACCTGTGCCATTTCTTCTGATCTGGCAGCAGTGATACCATATGCAACAGCACATCCGCGGGTCAGCCTCTAACCCACCCACTGTCCTGTTCCACAGACCCTGTGCCCAGAACACTACAGAGGAAGTGAACTCCTCAGGGAGCAGGCCTGACTGGACTGGCTTTGCACTGCATTGGGACATATCGTACCAATGGATTGTGAGTGAACAACTACTTTCACAACAATCCTTTGGAAGCACACCTGGGTAGGCCCAAGCCACTTTTCCGGGTGCTTGCAGTAGCATGGCGGCCTACCCTGAGAGAGGATGTGTGGCACCATGTGACGTGTGGTCAGCAATATAAACCCAGTAACACCAAGCCAACAGGGCTTTGACAGCCTACCCCACAAACAGCTACAGGTGAGACGATCAGTGTGGACTTCTCAGGACCTTTCCAAAGAAGCAAGAAGGGCATTGCTCACCATTTGGTTTTTGGTGATTATTTTGCCATGTGGGCAGGGATGTTCATTCTTAGGGACAGCCAAACCTCTGGGTCATGGAAGTCTCTGCAGGAAGAGATTATCATCCCTGGGGTGTTCCAAAATATGCTCTGTCTGATAGGGGAGCGCAGTTCACTAGTGTCCTTGTAAATAATTTCTACAAAAACGGGAATGATCCAAAAGCCATCTGTACCAGTTACCACCCCTAAACTAACATGACTGGAAGAGTCAACAGGTCTCTCCAAACAATGATTCTGTCATTCCTGGGAGAAAAACATCAATATTTGGATAAATACCTTTGAGAGAAAAGCTATTTATTCCCATCAAGATTGGGATAATCTTGACTACTAAAATTTATGATGATGTTCCCATAAATCACACATACTCACAGGCCAGTGCTAACAGGGCTAGAAAAGGCAAGTTAGACAAGCAGTGCAAAAGAACTGGCAAATGATGCAATAAACTGCAGTATTAACAAAGGTCTCACATGACAGATTTCTCACTGCTGGTGCTGCTGGGAGGGGCGGAGCCTTGTTGTGACCTCACTCCGAGTTCTCAGGCCAGCTCTATTAATAGCCCAGACGTGGGGAGAACTCTCCCAAGCCCCACTGGCACACACACAGCTCAGCCCCTCATGAGGGCTCCTACCTCTGCCCATCTCACACCATGCTGGTGATTAGACACATCACGCTGTCCAATCACAATCACTGAGACACTTGCTGTCCACAGTTACTCAGTGACATCATGCTGTCCAGTCACAATCACTGTGAGATTTACCACACTGCCCAATCACAATAATTCACTCTGAGTGGTGTGATCAAAGCTGACAGACATTCCATTCTACAGCGATGCACACCACTGGACCACATTTCTGTGGGAAGAACAAAGCACCACGAATGACAGTCTTTCCTTTAAAAACGACTGCAATGACGACCGCTGCCAAACAGAAGCACTCTTTGGAAGCCACTTTGGAACAGAACGTCAAAATGTAAATGCAAATGTAATCCACTATGTACAGCCACAACACTCAGATGGACAACCTGGGAGTTCTGGATGCTTTGAGTAACAGAAACAGTGGGTGGTGACATGGTTAACAGGCCCAGGGAGTCAGGAGTAGCTTGCTGGGATGTGCTGTAACCAAGCGGTTTACTGCCATTGTCTGCTTCTCACTTACGTAACATAGCCAGGCTTTGAAGTCAGGATTTACGGAAACACTTGGGAGACTTAAAATCAGGTCAGCTGAAAAAATTGTGCAATTTGAGTTAAAACCAGTTTAAGTTAAAACCGGTCATTTTCACCTGTTCTTTCAACAATTGTTGCTACAGGATTGTACATTTTTACATTATTGACCCTGATCTTATAAATATTACAATGATACATTAAAAACCGGTCTTTTACACCATAGAAGAAAAAATGCCATATATGCAGAGATCACTCAGCGCTATTGCATCGAGCGTGAGAAACAATATTTTGCTTCCTTTAAGCCAAAACTATGCATATCATGAGAATGACATCATTTGCTTGGTTTATGTCACTGATCTGAACACGTGCTCGAGTGGGGCACAAGTATTTTAAGGTTCCTTTAAAGACCGCTGCCATCTCGCCTGAAACTCCAGCGCTCACGTCAAAAATGATTGATGTGCTTGGGTTCCAGGCTGTTCTGCTGGGTTTGTCTGTGCAGAGGGATGGTTGTGTCTGAAGGTTACACTGCTAGCCCTGAGAGTAAACAGGACGGACACCAGCTGCCACTGCTGTGGGCAGCACAGGGGGCACCAAATGCAGGGACCAGGGAATGACCTGCTGTGGAGGCGAATAAGATGCTGACAAGCATTTGCCTCCCTGACAGGAAAAACTAATCCCATTCATGGAAGCAGGAGCACGGTCCAACACGAGCAAATGCACGGGCAAAAAAAAAAAAAAAGTAGTTTCTGCACTTTGTTTGCACCATGGCACAGCGAGATGTTTAGCCAACCGTCATACTAGACAGTCAGTCCAGATTCAATGCCATAAATGCATTCCAATGTGGATCTGAATAAATCAGACATCAGACCTGGTTTCTGATTGAGCCACACCCTGACATAACAGCTATGTCATCTGCTGACTTTTTTTCCACCACGTTTTCTAAAAATGGACAGAAAACTCAGTTCATTGAAAACTCATCAAACTTGGCAGCTTTGTAGGGAGCAATAAGATGCATCTGGTGATGCCAAACACTTACCCACAAATGCCTTTTGCTATGAGGAATATTATCTGATATCTGGATCAGCCAGGTCCACCATATTGGATTATCCACCATGTTTAAAAATGAGCATATTAGCCAAAATGACATAAAAAACATAGCTACTACAAGCCAACAAATTTACATCATATGAGAATAAATATGTAAATGAGCCTATGCTGTTCAAAGCTGGGTCAATCTTTTTCAGAATGCTAACAGCCAAGATAATGCTTGCATAATGGTCCAAATTTGGTCACAGTTCAATAAAAACGGCAACACAGTGAGGAATTCAAATTGCAAAAATTTATGCCATTTTTAAATATTAATACTCAAAAAACATCCTCTCATGAAGCCCCATTCAGACTGATCTGAAACTTGGTATGCAGGACCTTTTGGACATACTCTAGCTAGATTGTGAAGAAAAAGTTGCTGTGTCAAATTGCCTGGGAGCCACATGCCAATCAATTTGCAAAGGTTGTGAAATAAATGATTTCATCCCACTTTTCAACAAACCGGCTTTTCAAATGACTAGAAATTCTAGACAGTTGCTTAAAAACTCACAAAACTTTGCAATCTTGTAGAACCCTATGGAAGTCTCTTCAGTATTAAAATTATCCACAGTGGTGACATGGTTTGACCACCATAATGGATTTTATGGCACAATTTCAATGTGCCCTTCATACAAAAGATTTAAAAGACCTGAAACTTGACAGGTAACATTTTCTCTTTGACCACAATAAGTATAAAAAGGATGAATGGCACAGGTCACATAGTTTGACCACCATCTTTAATATAAAATTCTTAAATATCAACTCTCCAGGAACTGTCAGGCTGACTGGCACAAACTTTGGCATACACAATCCTTGTACTAAGCACAAGTTTGCAAAGTAGAAGTGACTGCATGAAAAGTATGGTCACTAGAAGCCAATAAACTGGCAAATGAGTCAACTTCCTTCACTGCTGCATTAATTTCTCTCAAATTGTGTCACACTTGTGTCAATGCCACACCCAAATGATGTTCCAAATTATAATGCAATTGTTTGAAAGATACTGCAAGCTCTTGAAAATGCACATTTTTATGTGTTACAAGAATTACTTAATTCTTCTCATGAACTGTACCTCTGAGACAAAATTTCATGCATGGAACCTTTTGGAAATGGTGTTTTTGAGCTCAAATGTCAACTCCTCATGAACTGTCAGGTCAACTGGCCCAAATTTTAATATGTACAACCCTTGTACTACGTGCTATCTAGAGCGCAGAGGAAAAGCTGCTACATTAATAAACATGGCTGCTACAAGCCAATTCATTGATGCCATTTGCAAATACATACTTTAATTCACTGTTGGGTCAATCCCTCTTCAGTTTTGTGTGTACATGACAAGTGTTGCAAGGCTGAATAATCCGCTTAAACATATGGTCAACAGAACACATTCAATGTCCACAACTTGAAATAATTAGATTAGTCGTACACTGTGAAGGGGTTGGGGGTAGATTAATGAATTGAACAGTCTAGCCACTTCATCTATATATTCATACTATACTAGTCTGTCTCTGTGCAATCTTAAGGCTGGTGAAAATGATTTCATAACCATTTGTTCATGTCAATAGATAAGATAAAGGTAAGTATTATAATCATGATATTCCAAATAAACTGGTGTAAATTGATTAGTTCCCCATAAATACTTAACATCTTTCTTACTGTGGTGGAAGAAATTATGCAGCATTACATTCCTGACCATGGGGTATCTCACTGGTCACTGGGAATATCCTCTCCAGTCCCATGAGCTGCTCCCTTTCCCAGGCCCCACAGGTCAGCAAAGACGCAGCCCTTTTAAGGTCCTCTTCTCTGATCCACAGTGGCTTCTACCTTCACACCTCCGGTTTCTTTGAGTATTCCTCCTCCTGGAACATCATTGCTGGTCAATATTAAATTTAAACACTGGATCACTCCTTTGTGCAGGGACTGTGCATACCACTACTTACACCTTAGGTGAAGAAGCCGACTGACACTTTTCACAAAAAAAAAAAAAAAACTTATAACAACAAAGAATTTATTTTAAAATATCCACCAAAAACTCAGCCTAACCACACAGCCAAATAAACTGAAGCAAGAAGTCTCCGTCTAGCAGCAACTGTATTTAATGAGCCTCTGATTAGGCAGGTGTAGCCTATTAACCAACGTGTAGTTTTGTTTAATTAAACACTGACATACACAATTAGACAATGACAATTAACCTGCTTAGGTTCATGAGAGAGAAAACAAGTATCCACATAATACAGTAGCACAATGTGCTTCACAGATATAATGAAAATAAAACAAGAACAAAGACAAGTTATATTTGAAAATAATATTACATTAAAAAAACTGCATGGATGCTACCTTCTGTAGCATCCATACCTCTATAGCATCCATACCTTCTGTACCATCCATGCGTTTTTATACGTGTGTATGTGTATGCAGGTGTGTCTTCATGTATGTGTAGATCTATTTACATATGTGCATATGTTTAAATCGGTGTGCATATGAATGTTTACCAGTCATCTGTAAATGGTGAGGAGATATCCAGATGGCTGAAAGAGGGGTGTGGTTTCCTAAACGGGCTCCTCCAATCATTGTCTTTACCACATGGGTTGTAAGAGGCATTTAAAGCAACTATGGATTTTGCACTTTCCTGCTGGCCAGCATACATTCCTGCTCCACTCTGTGTACTCACATCCCCTCTCCCTCTCTCTCTCTCTCTGCTAAATGCTGCACACTCTGCTCCGGCTGCTATAATTCAATTCTCCCATCTCACATTTTGCAGCTACAAACCCAGGACCCCTGATAGCAGGAAGCAGTGATTAACCCCCCGCGAACAAAGGAGGACAGGATTAAAGAGGATGCCTTCTGCGCTGATTGGCTGGCCAGCTGCATTCTCAGTGTGTCACCAGGCGAGGCCACTGTCGGGGAGGGGATACGCTGGGGTCACATATGCCACTCCCAGGAGGGAAAGTATGGAATAAAAAACAAAAAAAACTACTCATGAAAAATGACCTAACAGGTAAGTGCAAAGGCTAAACCTGCAGAGACTGAAGCTGTCCCTGCCGAGGATGATCTATGGAGCGGCCCTGTTATTGAAGTCAGGCCTCTCTATCTTTGTGCAGGCTGGAATCTGCAGCAGCACAGCACACAGCGGCTTGCAACAAATTAATGGTCTAGACAGAGTCACATGTGCCTGCTCTCTGCATTATACGAAGTTTAAGCATCTGAGGCAGTCTAAATGGGCGCTGCTGTTAGGGGAGGGAGGGTGTTCTTCTGGGAGAATGCTTCCCTGGTGCCCGGCTGGTAACACTGCGTCTTGTGAGGCTGCAGTCTGAAGAGGAAACGTTTTTCCCGTCTGCTCAGCGATTACAGTCAGCTTGTCATTAGTGGTTCCTTATAGAGTATTTCTGTGCAAAAGAAAAACAAACTAACAGAGGAATCCGTCCCAAAGTTTTGCCAAGCGCCAGTCTGATGTTCGGACCCAGCTTCAGGTCTTTACCCTTTCAGCTGCCTAGCATACCGTACTGCAAATTAAAACGCAAGTCAATGGTGTTTTCAAAGCAGCGTAGTCCTGCAGCAAGTGGAGGCTGACACTGAATTGGGGGGTGATATGGCATACCTGGCTAAGGGGAGGTGGAAAGGCTTCACGCCATCTCCTTGTAATCACTGTTCTCAGATCAGTAAAGAGAAGTGCGGTAGACACAGGATAAGTATCAAGGTAGGGGCCTCATTTTTCCTCTTTGATCCTTAATGAAACACACGTGGAGAGAATCACACGCACACACCCACACACACTTGCATGCCTGACAGGCATATGTGCGCACACACACACACCCCCACACTTGCATGCACGCATGTACGCACACGCGTGCGCGCACACACACACACACACAGATACATTGGGAAACATCTCCAAAGCAAGCTGCTGAGAGGAAACTGTGAAGGAGGGGGCACAGCTGAAGATGAGACAGTGGTCATGGAATAACAACAGCTATTTCAGCTCCTGTGTATATCTGCACAGAGGGTCAGACCAGCCCTCTGCTGGCCTTTGAGTATGGAATCCTGTGGGTGGGTCCCAGCAGTGTGACCTCTGACCCTTACACACAGGAATCTTGGTGGTTGGGGGCTGCTGCTCCAGCTGGTTCCTAGTCTTTATGAAGCCACGTGCATGGGAGCAGACATCAAACCCCATCTGCCCAGCACCTGGAAGCCCTGAGTCAAAGGGCCTGGGTTCTGACCATAGGGATGGGATGTCTGTACGTGGGCGGGGCTTTGGTGTTGGGTGGGGCTGGTGTGCTTTGGGGTGGGACTTGACTGCAGGGTTTGTCTGCATTGGGGTGTGGCTTGTGTGCCTTGGGGTTGGGCTTGTACTTTCAGGCAGGGTCTGTGTGCTTGCTTTGGCTGCTGTGTCTGGAGGTTTCTTTGTCTAAGGGCTAGGAGGGGGAAGGGAGGACAGAGGAAATAAACTTTCAAAGTAAACTGCCTGGACAACACATGTCATTTCTGTCTGCTTGCCACTGTCTCCCAATACAAGCTTCTATGTCCACACAGAGAGTCACCTACAGCTATGTGTGAGCCACTGATCAGATGCTCTCTACATCCAAACAGAGAGAGTCCCAGAGAGAGTTTGACAGACCACTGTATTAGCCACTGATCAGAATGAAATCCTCTCTATATCCAAACAGAGAGTCAGACAGAGCTACAGATGATCTCCACAGTTATGAATGAACCACAGTCAGGTGGGAGAAAACATAAATGAATAACCACCTCCTTGGTGCTATGTAATGCACACCCTGCTCCTTTCAGCTGAGCTCCAGTTTGCATGGTTACAAAACCTGTCTGACTGAATGCATGTGCCCACTCTGGCTAAGACAGGCCATGGACAGCCCAGTGGATATGAGACAAATGCCACCCCACATCTATGTATCCAAAATGCCATCTTGTCATGGCATGCTTCAGCATTCTACACCTGTCCCACATAAAGCTGTGCTGATCATGAGTATTGTAGTGTTTCTGTGCTAGTGATGGTGTCCCCATACTAACGGCGGTGCGTCTGGGCTGCTGGTGGTGTCTTTGGACCCTGTTCAGACTGTAGGCTCTAACGGGGAGAGGCCCTCGGTTACTGTATAGATGCATGAGTCACTGGAAGCTCAAAGCTTGCATAGATGCCTGGGGCCAGGAGCTGCTCCAGCCATTACAAACAATACAGTCTCAATGCATATGATTTATATCTACAGTTCAATTAAGGGACAAACCAAGTTAAGGGTTAAGAGACAACCACACTCAATGACTACACACAATGACTACATACAAGGATTACCCACGGAGTCAACCCACAACGACTGAGAGCCAGATGGACACGTTTAATCTTGCAGATCTGCTGCTGAGTGCAATGCATTTTGCAGCCATGATCTCCAAAAAGGCTTTATATGGCACCATGCAGGTATTCAGCTCCTTCTGTCCCCCACACTTCCTTGTCTAGGAAGTTCCAGTTGGTAACAGGAGGTTCTGTCGCGATCTGCATTGCTTTGCCAGCTACGATTGTCCGATTTTAGGCAACACCCCTTCAAGAATATTCATATTCATATTCATATTCTTACAACTTCAACCTTGGTAGAAGTGCAGTGGTGCACGGTACAGTGCTTTCCCATAGAAGCACATGCAGTGGAATGTCACGGTGATATATGGAACATCTCTGAGTACACGCTACTCTAACGCGACTGACTGCAGACATATAAATGAACCATTAACACATTTCTGAATTTGAGGACTTGAACCCTAAACTCTGTATCCCTCTGTGATGCCCCCCTCTCTGGGCGCTCTGCTGGAGGTCCCTGAGGGCTGCAGGAGCCCTGGGAACCCTGGCCTCTGGGATATTTATAGAAACTGCTCTGCTAATGGGGGCTGGGCAGCGCAGACTCTAACAGGGCCACAGGCATTTCCGGGTCGCAGCCCCCTAAAACTCCAGGAACCTCTGACAAGGTCTTGGCCGACCCGGCTGGAAGAGGAAGTTCTGCGCATCTGTACGGCTCCGCAGAGATCCAGTCAGCAGCGGAGCACAGGGAGGATCCCCTGCAGTGCACACCGAGTGGTCAGAGGTAAACGCTCCTCGCTGAGAACAACGTGAGGTCATCATTACTGTCACTCCTAATTACCCAGAAGCCCCTGGAGCGATGGTCCGGGCCCTGCTAATCCTGCTGTGATCTCTGCTAGGGGGTGATCTACAGCCCTCCATAGGACAGCAGGGGTTCCTCACGTGTCAGACCCCCTTATCCCCCCCACCACAGTCACACAGGACCCCTCATCCTCATCTGTCAATCATATCTCCCTCCCTTACAGTGGGTTTAAACCAATAAATGCAGTACTTCAGTTATCATTTTCTCTCTATTATAATTAAAACAGAATCAGAATCAGAGAACAACTTTCTCAAACAAAATATGTAACCTTCGGTTTACTAATTTATTGGAAACTGCAAAGGTAAAATGAGTGATTTCATAACTGAATGACACTCTCATAAGGAGTGACACTAAGTCAACCATTAAAACAGACAGAGCTGGGACTCCAAAAAGGAGATGGAGAGTGAAACAAAACCCCACTGAGAGCAGCTGCACCTCTAAACTCAGATTCTGTTAAAATAATTGGGTGGATTTCTGCCTAAAATGCCATGTTTTTAAAAATTGTTCATTACTTTGCAGTGGTGCAGAGAATGCTGTGAATGCCAGCTGTGACAAACCTCTACCCCACAGGAGCTGAAAGAAATGAAAACATTCAATAATCGACATCAGCCTGCAGCACTACCTTGCCAAATCTCAAACTAAATACACCTTAGGAATGGCTACAAAGTCCACCCATAGCCGTGTCTCCTTTTCTCATTGGCCCTCCTAAGCCTGCCCACTGCTGTGTCTCCTTTCCTCGTTGGTAGTGCCCTTATTTTTTTGGCTATGTGACCTGCAAGGATTTATAACTGCATTTCAATTGTTATCCTCCAGGTGGCGCTGTAGCGGTGTTTGAACAATCTACACACTCACCTGACGAATTATATAATTAGTGGCTACTTGTGATTTCTTAAAAACAATTATTCTGCCTACATGGAGGAGGAAAGGTAAGGAACCATGGAAGGAAAGTCAAGAACGTCCACAACACTTAACCATGTCTGTCATTACCATGAAGAGAACACATCACAGACGAACAGCTTACCAAAACAGTGAAGGGGTATGGAGGACAATGACATTATCAGCCTAACAGCCTTGTGCATGTCAAAGAGCCTGTAATATATTCCATACATTAAACTTTGCATAGCGGGGAACGTTTGTTGAGATTTGTTGAGCTCATGCCCAACAGCACAAAATTATATCATTTCATGAATCTTATGAGTTAAAGAAACACAATAAATGAATAGTTTTGAATTCACTCGTTAATTATTGTTTTATGCATTTCAGAGCTGTACTTTGGTGTGCCCTATCGCTCGTGACTCTCATTGCAAAATTCAGTGAATGTTACAGGCATAGCCTATTCAATTATTTTACCTGAGAAAGAGAGAGGGAGAAACATACATCCAGCTGCTTAGAGAGAGAGAGAGAGAGAGAGAGAGAGAGAGAGAGAGAGAGAGAGAGAGACAGAGCGAATGCACACAGCATCTAGCCGGCAACCAATAAAGTCCAACTATAGCTCTGCTCTACATCCCCAAACTGCAGGCATCAGCTGCAGGACAGATATAATTGTGGGTTGAATAAAGCCCACAGCAGAATGCTGGTCTCGGACTGGGACGGCTCTTCCACAGGCATGGTCCGTCTGTGGTTCCCTTGGCTGACAATGACATCACTTCCTGTCAGCGGCCTGTGGCTCAGCATGTTGCCGTTTGCTTGAGAGAAAGCCGCAGCGGTGGTGTCCTCCAATCCCACAGCCGAGAACAGCATGGAGGCTCTGCCCTGTCCCACCACAGAGAGCTAGGAGCCAGAAACTCACTGCATCACATGACTTCCACACTGACGAGAAACATGTGCACAAAAGCATATGGCCATCAACAGAGCCTCAGTGTCACACACCCACACACATGTCACGCATGCAGACCCCTGGTGTCACACACACACACACGCAGAGCACTGGTGTCACGCGCACACACACATTATCACGCATACACTCGCAGAGCCCTGGTGTCATGCACACACACATTATCGCGCGCGCACATAAACAGATGACCTGCAGTGTCACACACACATTCAGTGTCTTGCACACAGTCAGTGTCACACACACAGATTAGCTGCAGTGTCACACACACACAGATTAGCTGCAGTGTCACACACACACACACAGGCGCAGTGAGCGTGCAGCTCTTCATAAGCAGCCTGCCACATCGCCCCTGACTGCACGGTGTGTGGCTCCAGCACGAGCGTGAGGAATTCTGCGGAGGAACCAACATTCCTGTCACACCAACAGACTGTTTGCCCCGACTGTTTGGAAACAAACCTGAGCGCAAACACAGCTGAGGAGCCGCCCAGAGCCGCCAGCCACGCACTGTGGCGTGCGGCCTCCACACAGAGGCGAGAAAAGTGGCACCGAGGACAGCCAGCACTCCGCCTTCACTGCATCATTTTTACACACACACAGATGTCATTCATAGACTCAGCTTCACAGCAAGCAGACTCCGTACACTCGCAAAGGAAGACATCAGCTTCACAGCAAGCAGACCCCGTACACTAGCAAAGGAAGAAGTTGGCTTCACAGCAAGCAAACTCCATACACTGGCAAAGGAAGACATTAGCTTCACAGCAAGCAGAATCTGTACACTAGCAAAGGTAGACATCAGCTTCACAGCAAGCAGACCCCATACACTAGCAAGGCTAAGCGTGCATGCTGCTGCACCGCTGTGGTCCTCTCAGCTCTAAGTGACTGAATTCCTGTGTGATGGATCCTGTGTACTGGAGCTGAGGTGAGCACCACTGAGCGTGTCCGATACCAGTGACAACAATCACGCGCACGTGACTACCACCAGCTGACAGCTGCTTTGTTACATTATTAATATAAAGAAACAGTACCACCCATTACCTGCAGGGCTGTCAGATATTATCATGGAGTAACACTGTGACATTTATTTGGGTTTGGCTACAGAGCATTATTGCCTAACAGCAGCCAACACAAGCGTTCCTCTCTCTGTGACAGAAGAGCCAAGCCCTGACAGGCTGCGAACACGAAAAACCGGCTACGTCTCTCAACAAACTGGAGCGCCCTATAAAGGGAGAAACTCAGTGTTCATCAGCTGACGGGAGAGATCTCTGGACCCCTCCTGAGACACACACACACACACACACACACACACACACACACACACACACAGAGCAACGTGGCTCACATCTGCATTGAAGCAGGGGGGCAGTGAGGGCAGGGATTAAGACAAAAAAGACCAGGGTCCTACCTCATCCTCTGCAGAGGAGTGCAGGTTCCAGCCAGAGGAGGGATGCAATGGTCAGTCACATCAGGTGAAAGCAGATATATGAAGCAAAATGGAAAGACAATATTCAGTATTACTCAAACACAATGAAAAGAGCAAGAGGGCGTCAAAACTCATTATCTATTAACTGTGTTATTGTGAAGTACTGGGAAACACAGTGCACATTGTTGTCACAATGGTTACACCTGACACACACAACAAGGTGTGTGTAGAAGAATATGTGAGGGAGTCTAAACGTGTGTATGTGTGTGTGTGTGTGTGTGTACATGTATGTGTATGTGCAGTACATGTGTGCACGCCTGCATGGGTGTTCACATGTATCTGTGTGCATGTGCATCTGTTTCAGGTTATCGGACTGAAACTAATGAGTGCAGTGAGGAGAGGACCTGCAGCCCTAACCACCATTTATTCCACCCCATTACCACAGGGTACTCACACGCATGCTTCATGAGTTTCTCCTCCATCAGAATTTATCATGTCATTATACAAATAAAACACAAATTTATGATGCAAAGTCTCTCTACTGAAACAGGAGGAATTCAGTTTTTGTAATATTTTATGTTTTTATATGTGGTGGTGTTTGTAGTCTAACTGCTCTGAAACTACCAGTGAAGTAAGTAGCCTTAGGCTGACTTGAGTACAATGCATTACACGGCATGACATAAAAGTTTTTAATTGTGCATTGTCAAACACACATACACACACACAATGGGACAGAAGAGGTCTTGTTCGTTCTTCAATTCTGACTGGCCTACTTGCACGGTTCTCTCCTCAAACCAATAAAGCTACTGCCACTGTCTCTGACGCAGGCAGTTTTGCTCCTCCTTCATACAACCACCATCTCTGTGATGCAGGCAGTTTGGCCGCTCCCCCATACAGCCACTTTCTCTGTGATGCAGGCAGTTTGGCCGCTCCCCCATACAGCCACTTTCTCTGTGATGCAGGCAGTGAGGCCCCTCCACCATACAACCACTGTCTCTGTGATGCAGACAGTGAGGCCCCTCCCCCATACAGCCACTGTCTCTGTGATGCAGGCAGTGAGGCCTGTTCCCCATAGGCTCCCCTGACCTCTGACTGACTGCAGAGGAGAGCTGCATCTTCCTCTCAGTCCTCTCCGGGCCCCAGGCTCTGCTGGCCAGTGATACCGCTCTGCGCCCAGACTCCAAACACAACCTAAAGCCCAACTGACAGACTGTGAAAACCAAACAAGCACAACGGCACATGACCTGAAAATCAATTCTTCAGCACTCTCTCTCAAACCTTAAAGAACCCTGCATGAGGGTGGTGTTTCAGGACCCTGCCAGCATGGTGGAAGGAGAGGTGGAGAGAGGGAGACAGAGAGGGAGAATGATAGATTGAGAGTGAGAGGTGGAGATGTGGAAAGTGAGAATGAGAGAGGTGGTAAAAGAGAATGAGAGAGAAGGAGGGAGGGAGAATGAGAGATTGAGATGCGGAGAGTGAGAGATTGAGAGAGAAAGAGAGGTGCCTACAGAGAGGAGAGCAGCTGAAGGCTCAGTGCGCTGGTGGTTCCACTCTTTCCTCTCCTTTTCTCTCTCTCTCTATCCTCACACACAGGTAGCACTAATGTGACGTCACTAATTGATGTCAGCCACGCAAAGCAGGATACAGACAATCTCACCTGAGAACCGGGTTTGGCTTGTGAAGCACCTGGAGCCACTGATCTGATCATGATTTTAAACTCAGAAAATACAAGACTGGGATGTTTGAGTCTCATTTTGAGAAAATAATGATGATTTTAAACTCAGAAAATGCAAGACTGGGATGTTTGAGTCTCATTTTGAGAAAATAATGCATTCCATACCAAGCTCATTCATAGATGTAGGCATGAGACCTGTACAGCAGGACTTCCGAGTCTGCCAGGAGGGCAGGGGCATGCTCCACACATGGCAGATTACCGGGTACCGACCGAGCTGGCCATCTGACACCAGCTGGCTGGAAAAGAAAGCCTTAATGTAACCGAAACAGGGATGGCAAAGCCTACTTATCAGATCTTAACCTAAAGAAAAAGTCTATGGGAGGGACTGACCAGCTCAACACAGAAACAGATCCAATATATACAAACTTTAAGAAATGGTATTTGTGACAGCTTTAAGGCTTGTGAATATTATTATCCACCAAACCGCCACCTACATTTTCTTCACCAGTGGTGGCAAAACATGAAACTGAACTACTTCCCAGTCCATCCTGTGACACGGAACTACCTTACAGTCCGTACGGTGGCATGGAACTACCTTGCTGTCTATCCTGTGGCATAATGCAGGATAGGATAATATGTGGCTCTTTTGTGCTGTCATAGTGCCTTTAGCAACAATGAAGCATTACACAAAGCAGAATCCCTATTTTTCTGAAACACCATCACACCCATATAGTGTCTCAGTTTCCCCTATGCTGCACCAGTTGGTCCGTTTGAAGGTAATGCTACTGTGATGTTCTCTAATTGTGGTGATCTAGTCCCCAGACACAAGCTGTTGCATGAGACAGAAGTGGATTTAAATGGGAGATCAACAGGAGCACCAATGGCTTTACAGGCAGAGTTGACTTCAAGGACTTCTGAGGAAATTAATGGGTGGCCATTTTGGCTCTCGCCTAATTCCTCCAATCCTGATGCAAATCAAAACATTTGTCAGTCCCTGCAGGACAGCTGCAGTTAGTTTTAATGTGTCCCTTGCTTCTGGCTGAGGGGTGATTACAAAGGCTTTGATTGAAGGCATTCTGACATATCCTCACCCCCTACCATCTCATAGCTATGTTGAATGTACACTATTGGTCAAAATGGAATTTCCTGCAGGAAAAAAACAAAACAAAACAAAAAATAATAATAATTAAAAAAACACCGGCAGTTCTCTTGTGAGGTGGGGTGAATGAATTGCTCTCTGGGCATCATCCTTTCATTACAATCATGTTTAGAAAAAAATATATAATAACAATAATAATAACAACAAGCAACAATAATAATAACAAGCAACATTTAAAATGCTCAACATGACCAAAGAGGGCAAACTACACAACTGGACATGAAAAACTGCAAGTAAATGAGAAAGACATGACCTCTAACCTTACTTTTTTTATAAATATACAACCGCACAGAGAGCAAGCCTTTGCTAAATTTTTTCTGTCCCCATTTGGGAATTCTCGCTCAGTAAGTCAGGACATCAGTTTTTCACCAAAATGCTTAAGGAATGTATCTGTTCTAAATATAGTCATATGTGGTAACCGTCATAGCCTGAACTGCGACCAATAAGGAACAGGGCGCTTTTCCCGTGCACTTGCAGATGCAACAAGTCGAGAAAACAGTGACCTTCCAAGAAAAAAACATATTCTTATCAGTCCACTATGTTGTAACTTTTATATTTATGTCGATCAGAACACTGTGGTTTGTAACGTGCACCACTCCATTGTTTTATGTAAGTGGGCTTTCGTGTGAAGATGATGAAACGGCAGTGCTTAGCAGTGAACCACCAGCCCTGTAAATATTAAGTTAAGTACGAGCATCCCGTTTTAAACCGCACAGCTCCTTGCTGAAACAAGAAGCACTTCTAGTGCTTCTGTCTGGCAATAAAATTGATATTGTAGTTATTCTTGTGCACTACAAAATATATAATACTATGGGTATAATACTACACGCCTAACCTCGTCGTTTAAACTGCAGCATACGTACATGTCAGTCGACCAATCTGGTAGCCTAAACGATTTCAGTAAATCAAAATAAACAAGAGCATGAGACAGAAGGCGCGCCAGACGATACGCCAAGTGACAGAGGCAAAGGCAAACAGACTGTTCTCATTTACGCTAATTTATTTTCTGCTGTTTGCGTTCAGGTTTACAGACGTCTGTGTTTAAAGCCCATGTCAGTGTCTAGCCAATTCGTTTTAAACGCCCCCAAAACAACAACTCACCGTGATTGAAAACTGAAGTCCTGAATCTGTTATTGGCGGACGAGTTCTCCATCCTGAGCGCTCTTGGCTTTGAAGGACAAAATTTGTCTTTTTTGTGCTTGCTAGTTGTAATTCCTTCCTTTGAGCAGTGCGCTGGACGCGGCAGACGGCGATCAGGCGAAGCATACAGCCTTTGCGGTTATTTCTAGTAAAAAGCCCCGCTTCAGCTCCGCGTCTCCCCGTACTGATCAACGCACAATACGAAGTGACTACATGCGCGCTACTGGGAGCCTTTTAAATTCAGCACGGAGTTGCCAGACAAAAGTGACGTCATGAGACACAGCCCGCACTGCAAGTAGAATGAAAACAATTGCACATGGAGACTCATGACGTGTGACAAATAAATCTATCTTATGTAACCAAGGCATTGTATCGCTATACGCTAAATGGAAAAATAACATATCTGTTAATTCCCCATATTTTCTGACAAATGTGCAAATAAATCAGTTCAGTTTAACGGAGTAAGCTAGTTTCAGTATGCGCGGTTTCCTTGCAGTACCGTACGTCGAATTAGGCTAATCGAAGAAACCTTCCACACCGATCCCTTCTTAAATGAACTTTTTCTATAGTTTATTTGGAGAGGGTGTAATTATTAGCTTTACTGGTTTACATTACCTTTACTTCTCATTGTTTTCATAAAGGCAAACGAAAGTTAGGACCTCGAAGTTCAAACCACAGACAAAACACGGTCCCATAAGCAATTTTAAAAGTCCAGCTTCTTTTTAGTGGACATAACGGAGACGTACTGTAACCATGGAAAATCTGAGGTACAGAAAAAAAACTTGACATTGAGAAATTGATCATTGGAAAATAGCACATTCACATAACCTACGTGTAGGGTGGTTGTAAATACCATGAGTAGATTTTGTACGTAATTCCAAGTAGAGAAAACCAAAAACAAACACGCAAACAACTTTTTTTTTAGGGAGCGGCCATTTTATTCCAGCTGTGGTGATATACAGTCCTCTCCTTTGATTCTCAATCGTCACTTCCTGGATTAAAGTGCAGAATTGTTTTCACAGCTTGTGTAAAAAAATAAATAAAATACAGAAAAAAATTACAAACTCCACATATAAATAAAAACAATGTCGATGTGGAAAATATGATACATGGCAAAGGAGTAGATAAAACAGCATATCAGCAATGATATAAAATATATTCAGGCTTACATTTATTATACAAAATCATTTTAATAAACATGCTACAAGTCGTTGGCAAGGCTAGCTTAAAACAAAGGCACAGCAATGTTAAGAGGTAAGGATCCTTTGCAAAGAAGTACTGCAGCAGCACTCCGTTACAAACACACACACTTTGAAAGCCTTAATGAAGACAGAGATGACCTGGTTATCAACAATATATTTTTATCACATTCACCAAGACGTCTATCGATTGGCTCTTTGAACACTAGCTGACGAAAGCTTGCATGCTTATGTTTACACAGTGGAGATAGTGCTTTGCATTAACAGCTTCAATATACACACAATAGCTTCAGTGCAGAATTACCTGAGCGGAGTAGTCTGATTCCTATAGTGGAGCAGTACTTTAAGTGCTCTCTCAATATAAGACCTGAAGTGTTTTAAACCAGTGCAGATAAACGTTTATTTTCTAAACATCACAGAGCAGAACGTTATGGTTGCTGGAACACAGGACATCTTTTACAAAGGATCTTTGTAGAGGCATCGGACCAGGGGTCTTCTGTATAGCGCGGTTGGGCAGGAGCAAGTGTTAAGTATGTGAGCGACTCTGACAATTTAACACTCTACAATGTTCTTGTTTGATGTTTGTCTGAAATAGAACTGCTGAGAAACTGTAGGGCACACAATTCAAGTGCTATCTTAAAATAGTGTAGAACATTACACCGACCTCTGCACTGGAAAACAGAATACATCAAACAGCCATACATACTTTGTGGTGCATTTTAAGATTTTCTCCAGTTGATGCGTGCAATGATATATACAGAAGCATGACCTATAGTCTAGTTTTTTGTTCACTGCAAGTAATGCACTAATGCAAAGCAAAACCGCAGAGAAAACAGACACAGCAGGAGGTGGAGTCATTTTTTGCAACCGTTTGTTCTGCAGTGAGACCTGGCTCTGTTAGCTACTCAAGGACCCCCTTCACATTTAAACACTCCTTCACTGACTGCACTCACCTAAAACCACATGCTTACTCATTTTTATCAGTAAACAAGAGAGAGAAAAAAAAAACTTGCCCTAAAGGCTGTGACACTGAAAATACAGTGCAAATGGAATGAGTTGAAAATATGTATGAAAATATTCCAGTGGTTCCATCTGAGGAAGATATGCTGCAATTTCCTTCCTGCGTGTAGCTGATGTCTGCCCGTGATTTCAAATCTCTGCATTCTTTCTCTTTAATCACACAATGCAATGTAAAATGATTAGAACAGCGTGATTTGAAGCAGACTCTGTAACCCACGCAGCCCTTACACACACGACTCCTCTGGGGCACAGGCAGGCTCAGTACAGATACTCGTTTCCTCACGCGTTTACAGTAAGCAGGCTTGTGTAAACAGGACGCCCCCTGTGGAGGGGTGGAGGGTGTGTTCAGTTAAGAAGTGAAACACAGTCCTGCATCGGAGACTGAATGCGGCCTCCCCCACACACACCCCCTCACGCACTCCACAACCACACAAACCTGACACCCGGGGCATTACCTAGCAACAGTAGCAAACGACGTCCCTCTAAAGGCTGGGACTAGTGACAAATATTTTACGGGTTTCTGAAAACAAATATACTCTGCGCTTTGATATTCAGCGATATGCCACGCCTTTGGCTGAAGACCTACACTGACACAAGCCTTCATCAGATTACGCATGTTGTACAATGATGATATCCATCAGGACGGTGGAGGTGGACATGACTGCACAGACTAAATAGCAGCCAGCCCTGCTCTCAGTACCCACGGCACTACCACACTCATCCGCTCAGTCTCCGCAGGACGAGCGAATCTTTACACAGCATCTCTCACCTTTACACCCTCACCTGGCCGTGAGGGGGCAGACCCGCGCGAGCAGGGCCTGGAGGCGACCGCTCCACCACGCAGTCACCATCCACTGCGCACATAGATGCTTTGAAGCACAACCACAAATCAGTTTTGCAAAACCTCTGAATATGATTAATAAAAAATATGGCAATATGTAGCATCAGTATATAAAATATTTCTGTACATACAGATTATTTAAAAACATGTTATGGTATTATTATCAGACCATATATGAAGAAGGGATTCCTTACAATGCACTTGTGTTTTCTTATAAATGCATCAAGACTCACATTTTTAACATCTTTAAAACAACTTAAATAAATCTATTTTATGTGGGAGAGAAGTATGTACCATGAATGGACTAGGAAGACTAAATTTCTCAAGTCCCCCTTCAGAGAACACTTTTAGTGTCTTCAAGGGATGATAATAAGCCACTGAATTTAGTGGTACAACTACAATACAATGATGTTCACATTCATTCTGCGATAGGTTTCATGAATACTAGTGACCTGACTGAAGCCAAGACAATGCAATGACAAAGTGCCTTTGTTTAAGTGGGATTCCAGAGAACTTAACTTCCGGTTGTGGGTTTCCCCTGCATACACAACAGCACCCCGCCGTGTGGCCTCACAAGTCATCTACAGTTCTGTGAGCATCGGATGACCACTCTGAAGTGGGCACAGGTATGCTCCACCCCAGCCTGCACCCCCAATCCACAGGGAGACCAGCAGCCGGTCCACTTTGGTCCGCTTGGGCCACGTCAGTCTGGCTGGATTACTCAGGCTGCTCGGAGTGTGTATGAAGCCCGTTCTCCGACTGGGCGTGGTTCTCCCAGAAAGCCCGCTGGACCTGATCCAGCTCAGACACCAGGGGGAGCCGGAGCTCCAGGTGCATCTTCAGGTTCTCCAGCCACTCCTCCAGCTTGGCAAAGGGAGGGCTGTAGGGACAACACCAATCAGCTGCCATTTCCTGTCCCACAGTCACTCCACTATGAGGAGACACACACATGCACGCACACTTTAGTGTAGCCAGTAGGGGGCGCCTCACCGTTTTTCTGCATCCAGATCACAGCACAAGACTGCCATGGGGAAGAAGGGGCGGGGGCAATCTGGGGGCCAGTAATGGTCCAGGAAGCCCCTAACATTCAGCCCAAAATCCATGGCGCGGGGCAGATAGTCTGGGTCTGCATTCACTCGACCAATAATCTACAAGAGAGAGGAGAGAGGGCCGGCATGGGACACAGAAGCCAAACTGGGCAGCCAGTGTGATTGGGAGGACTCTAACCCACTTCCTGTTAGACGCAGACCACATAAAGACACCCTCCCTCCCTCTGGGCATTGCACATCAGTCAGTAATGACCTACTTCTCAAACCACCCTGGTATTTTCAGCCTTTTACAGTCCTAGTGATGCAAACGCACTGGAAACAGAATTAATGGTTCTCTTGTTGGCGTCTGCCACTAAAGAAAAGTACACAGCATCGAGACAAAATAAAAGTTATTTTAAACTTTAACACTGATGATTCGCTCTGAAGTGCTCACCTCACACAGCATGATGCCGAAGGAGAAGATGTCCACTCTCTCATCGTAGCTCCTTCCTGAGGACAGATGCACCGTTATGGTTCCCACACTACCCTTTCAGACACTCTTACTGTTGCCAGCCTTTCAGCACACAGTTAGAACACAGTATCTGGGCAGTCTGAACACGGCTGAGGTCTATCACTGTGGATTTCAGCACAATCAAGTCCTGCCCATGCCACACCCATTGGTCCTGCCTACACCACCACCCTAAGTCCTGCCCATGCCACACCCACTGGCCCCGCCCACACCACACCCCCTCAACCCCACCCATGTCACGGCCCTTGCACTCACCGTGGATCATCTCAGGGGCCATCCAGTAGGGGTTACCCACCACTGTGTACCTCTTCCTCCGATCAGGCCTTTTCATCCCTGAAATCTTCCCAGCAGCCGGCTTACTTGGGGTTCTATCCTCCACCATGAGACGCGCCAGTCCAAAATCCGCCACCACCACGCTGTCGTTCTGGATGAGAGACAAAATCACCCCTCTCGTACAAGGACACCCGAAACTCAGCAAACACGGGTACGCTCTGTGACTTCAGAGCTAAAGATTCCAGCAGTGAGCTAGTTACTAAACTTTATTTTCATTAAAACAGAAACCTTTTCTCCCTTTTTACTCCTTTTTATGTTTTTACAAATGATGCCTAAGAAGAAACAACCTCCACACTGTGTTTCTGAGTAATGTTCAGGACTGTTGCTTAAAAAGGCCAACCTGTCTGCTGTGTGGAAACAAAGGACTGACTGTATCCCATCGCTTCATTGGCAATGACTGAACTCTCTCAATGAGAAACAGAACTACCTGTCACCTGGATGGACAGGTGCGCTGACTAAACCCCTAGAGAAACAAGCGCGTCTTTATCACATGCTGATGCTCACCTCTCCAACAAGACAGTTGTGTGAATTCAGATCACGATGGATTATATTCATGGAATGCAGGTACGCCTGAAAGACAGAAGAAAAGAGGACAGCTGCTGATCCAACTGATCACCATGGGATTTAACGCCTCTACATAAATCACAATAAATGTTCTACAGAACTCACTGTGCCATCTTAGGAATGCACTCTAGATGCAGAGGAATTCCCATTCTTTCTTATACACAAAACCACCAGAGCCTATGAATCCCCAGTCTATGTAGTATCGACATTATCCACCAGGGGGCAGTGTGATGGACATGTGATGCACTAATCTCTGGGCTATGCAGCACATGCACAGGCGATTGGGGTCACTCACCATCCCAGAGGCAATGTCCTTCGCAAAACTCACTCTCTGGTTCCATGGATAAGTGCTTTCCTGATGTGACAAAAGGAATCAAACCCAATTAGATGTGTGTGTGTGTGTGTGTGTGTGTGTGTGAGAGAGAACATGAAAGCAAACATAAGCGCACACACAAACACACAGATAAGGATGCCCACTTCAGCACACGCACATGGATGCGCACATGTGCACACACAGGGACACCAGTACACACGCACCATGTTTTTGATGATGTCTCGCAGTGTTCCTCCCCTGATATACTCGGTGATGAAGTTGAGCCGCTTGTCCTTGTAGAGGACCCCGATGAACTTGAGGACATTGGGGTGGTCCAGGCAGCGCATCACTTTCACCTGTGGGGGCAAGGCAGGGCGTGGCACCTGTGAGTGTCAGCAGGTAGCTGCTGTCTGACAGATAAACTACATTCACCTGAATATTTCAGGCTTTGGCTGTGACATTCACTGATTTCAATGAGTTCTGCGAGCAATGGCATGGAAAACAGCTCTGAATAAAATTCAACAACAAAAGAATTCAACATGATTTGTTTCTTTTATCGCAAAATCCATTTGAACCTCAACACATGAATATTAACAAGACAGTAAAAAGAAACCAATCTGGCAATGAAACAACAACATGGTCAACAATATCTGGGGAGATATGCACCTGATACCAGTCACCTTAACAAAATACTCCCTACTATGCAAGATGTAATGTACTGAATGTATCACAGGCTCTTTCATATAGAATCACACAAGGCTGTTGCAGCTCATGATGTAATTGTCCTCCATACCCCTACACAATTTTCATGACCTGAAATCCAAAAATACATATGTACAGCTAGCTGTCTATCACCACTATGGACAAAGACTTTGAGGCGTCTGTAGCGGCAACTGCTGTTCTGTGACTGTATAATAAACAAAAGGGTGAATTTGCACTTAAAGACCAATAAGAAACCTTTTAAAGGGCAGAACAACGCAGAAAATTCTCTGTAAATCATATTTAGGGCTTTCCTTTTCTGTCAAAATGATAGATAGGATTAAGAATTTCCCATCAAAGCTGAAAAATTCCATGGGCGCTAGGCAAATGCCGGTTCCCCACGGTGAACACACTACGTGTACTGCGTACACAGAAATGGGCCTGTGTGCAAAGCGGTTCTGCAGGCTTTGCAGGTTCTGTGCTGGGGAGGGACAGACCTTCGCCCCCCCTGCAGCCCTGCCCTGGAACTCTGAGTCACGCTGGGAGGGCCATCTGTGCAGGTGCTGCCTTCTGGTTTGTGCTGTGTCCGCTCCAGAGCCCTGCGTTCATCCGCAGGAGAGGACATTCCACAGCACAGGCAGATCTGCTCAGCACTCCTGAACACGCCAAAACATCGACTGGGCTGCTAACGTGACCCTCTGTAGAATCCTTCCCTTCTTAACGGCTGCCTTTATTAGAGCTACTTGATACACCAGTCTGATGGGAACACACCTTCATCTCACCAACAGATCAGAGTTTTAAGCCCTTCAAGGCCCCCCCCCCCCCCCAGGCCTGCTGCTGGGTTAGGCGGGTGCGGGAGGAGGGATCCGTGTGAATGCTGTCTCTCACCTCCTTCAGGAAGGTTCTTTGAGTCTCCTCGTCGAAGCGAATGAGCTCTTTCATCACCATCACCTCCCCGGTCTCCCGATGAGTCACCTGAGCACAGAGAAGAATGATGTCATCCGCTGACAGCAGCATGTCGCTTCGTGTCCCCAGATGGCAGGACCACCAGCAGCAGAACCACAACTATTCTGAGATCACACTTTCTGTAACTTGAAGTGAACAAAACAACTGAGCTATGCTTTCAGTAATAAAGACTCACTATTTCTAATTCCCTGCTAAGGGTAAATGTAATGCGTTATTAGTGAGGTATGCTGTCTTATCGTACCACTGCAGCACCCTATTACAAGCTATTGCACTATATAATGTATAAATACTGCCATCTTGTGGCAGTACCAGATCTTACAGTCCTGACACCACAAACTCGTGATGAGCACTATCCTTAACTAAGTTAAGATGCTAAACCTCTCAGTTTGTGGATCGTTTATGATAGGCTGACCAAGAGCAGTTACCAATAGGGCATGAGAAAGGTGGCTGAGAGGCAACTTTCCCTTCTAAAACTGGCCCAGAAAGGAAGTGTGCGACATGGGTTGTCAGATCTCTGTTATTAGGTGGGAGTGTTAGGTGACAGTGTTGAGTGAGAGTTAAGTGAGAGTTATATGAGAATGTTGTGCGAGAGTGTTCAGCAGCGTTGTCACGGGCTGGGTGAAGTACCTTTATGGCCTGTCCAAAACAGCCCTTGCCTAGCACCTCTCCATGGATGAGGTCAGAGGGGCGGAAGATTCGGTGTGTCTTGTCTTTGGAGACGACACGCAAGGACTCAGAGCGCCCAATATCCTTCCTCAGAGACAAGGGGGAGGCTGCGGCACTCGAGCCGGGAGACTTATCAATACTGCAGCTACGCCTGCAGAGGGCAACAGCGAGACTCATCAACATTGGACGTTGCTATGACTCACCCACTGACACAGGAGGTGAACAGAAATCATCACTTTATAGCTCATTGTGCTCATCCTTTTCATGATATCATGACAATTCCAAATCCAATGTGTTTGTACCTGGTTTGTTTCCATTATGCTTCCTAATTGAACTTGATAGACTCCTGTGTTGTTCACAGTTTGGTAAAAACAAGCTGTTCTTGGTGTGATTCTCCTGTGTGCATGTGTACATTTCCAGCAATCAATGTATGATACCTGTGTTTCCATTGTGTGTAACACACAGACTTATTTCCAGATACCCACATCCTGTGTGTCACCTTTGAACCCCCCCCCCCCCCCCCCCCCCCCGCTGCAATGTGAGCCCACCGCCCCCTGTGGGCGGGTCTCTGTGAGGCGGTTAGCGCACGCGTCTCTTACGTGATCGCTCGCGAGCGGAGGCTGGAGATGTCTGGGTGGGGGGGATGAGTGATGGGCTGGGGAGGGCTGTCCACCTCCAGCAGAGGGCTGGGCCCGTCCACCTGGTCGCCCGGGACCCCGGGGTCGTGGGGGTCATGCTCAATGGTCAGCTGCAGCAGCCGACTCGTCTCCTGGATCAGCAGGTCAATCTGAGTGACAAAAAAAAGACTCAAATGAATAACTGCCAACAGCCACTTATATCCCAGTCAATCTGTGCATTTTACCTCAGTTCAGTACATTATGTTTTTCATCACCACAACTTATTCCAGAACAGGATGGATGTGTCCTTTTAAGCTAAGGACACACACCCCTGACAGTCGGTGGCAACTGGCTGGTGGTTGACTATCAGATGTAATGCAGGTGTGTCCTGCATTTGGGGCCCATTTTGCCCAAATATCGGCTAGGGCCTTGCATGTAGTGCTCAAATCCCACCCAAACTATCCACGAGACTCCGCTCCCTGTGTGAAGTGTGTGTTTTCATTGCTATCAGATAACTCTGGGAAATCAGAGACTGCAATAGTCAATTTCTCTTCCACGATGGTGATTCTTATTGAGAACTTGGTAAGCAGTGATTTCATTGGTTAGTCATGATAACCTCCACTGATGGGACAACCATTCAAATGTTGAAAAATGTTATACTGTGGCAAAACGCGCTGACAGCTTGACTACAGGTGACCTGTTTTACTGCCTGCTGTGAGTGGGATCTGATCTGTGAGCTTTCATCCACAGGGAAACAGGAAACTGTTCTGTGCTATCCAAACTGGCATCCATCATGGACAACACCTCCCACCCCCTGCGTGAGTCTGTGGTGGCCCTGAGCAGCTCCTTCAGTGAGAGACTGCTTCACCCACGTTGTAAGAAGGAGCGCTACCGCAGGTCATTCATCCCAACTGTGGTCAGACTGTTTAATAATACCATTGGGCAATAACCCCCATCACTCAGTAAACCAATACTATGGTGTAGCTCTCAATTTTCTACTTCACTGATCATATATAGGTTGCACTCAGTGCTCATTTCTGCACTGTATTTTTTTTACTTTTAATGTACATATATTTACTATTTTATTGATTCTTGACTTCTTATATATATATATATATATATATTTCTTTGTATTTTCTTTTGTATTTTTGAACTTATTGCACACTGCCACTTTGCCTTTCTACCTCTGTCTTAATGCTGCTGTGACATGTGAATTTCCCCGCTGTGGGATCAATAAAGTTCTATCTTATCTTATCTTATAACAATCCCGCTTGCAATAAATAAAATGAGCTTATTGTCTAATTCACACTGAAAGGTTATTGGGTATGGCCACGGGTACCTCATCGAGTGGAACGTTCCGGATGGGGGTCCCATTGATCTCCAGGATACGGTCACCTACATGGATGGAGTTCTTCACACCGGGGCTGATACAGTCTGAGTCCACTCTAAGAACACACACCAAGAATGAATCGTTCTGCAGTCTAACCTGTTACAGTAAAGTGGATTACAGTATGTGGTACAGCCAGGTGTTGGGTACAGTATGTTGTACAGCAGTGTGTTGGCTATAGTATGTGGTACAGCAGTGTGTCAGGTACAGTGTGTGTTGGGTATAGTGGTGTGTGTTACAGCAGTCTGTTGTAGTATGCAGTATGCTGGGTACTGAGTGTGGTAAAGTAGTGTGTACTCTGTAAATTGTCACTTACTCAGACACACGCACGGTGGGGCTAAGCTCAGGACCCAGGCCGTTGGGCGTGAGATCCTGATCGATGCTCACAGAGAATCCTCGCTTGCCCTCTGTAGAGGCTGGAATGGACACCAGCGTCACTGTGTGTGGAATTCTGGAGCATGGAGAGTCTGGCTGGGACACCGGGGTTACTATGGTCTGGTAGTAACACTGCCCACTGCAGGTAGGGAGGAATTATGACATGGTCAGGAAATGAGCTGGGAGAGGAATAACAGTAACTCATATTTCACTGATTAACATCATATCTTTGATAATAATTCTGTTAGTATGCATGATCGGGGAAGCAGCTATATCCTCCCTATACACAAATGCAAGCTATTCAAACCAAAAATCACATGGTAAATATGGGTGAGAGACTGATTGAATATGTGCGTGCAGGTGTAGTATGTGTGTGCGTGTGTGTGTGTGTGCGCGCACATATACATGTGAGTATGTGTTGTATGTATATGGATGTATATGTTATGTACATACATTTGTGTGTGTTTTTGTGTGTATTTGTGTATGTATGCGTATGTGGTATATGTATGTGTATGTGTGTACGTACGTGTGTGTGCATGCGTGTCTGCATGCGTAGGTATGTGTGTATATCAGTGTTTGAGTCTCTCTTACCAGTAGAGTTTGGACCGCTCTACCAGAGCATATGTGTCCCCATCACCGATAAAGGCCCCACAGCTCAGGCAGGTGAAGCACTCTGGGTGATACTTCTGCTCTCCTGCAACCTGTGGAGGGGACAGACAGAGGGAGGGAGAGAGAGAAAGGTTAGAGAAAGATGGTTCCTTAGGACAAAATGCTGAAGCTGTCCCTCTGTTTGACCATGGAGGGCAATTACAGGGCGCTGTAACACGTGTCTTTCGGTTTAATTAAAGGCATTAATGTTTAAGGATTCTGTTATTCTACAGTATTGTTGTTTGTACAGTCATGCGCCACTTAACGTCCATTCGGACAACGTCCGTTCGCATATACGTCCGTAGTCCCATAAGGCTAGAATAAAGTTTAAAAATCCTGATCGCAGAACGGGAAGTAGCGGACGTAACGGGACGTAGTGAAGGCAACGCTTCCCGCAACCTTCCCGTGTGTCTCATATGGAAATAAAGCGATTTCGCTGCCAGGCGTATAATGGTACAGTACATAGTATAGGCCTACCATATACTGTACATAATACGGTGTTAACACAATGTCCAAATCACATAACATCCTATTTCACAGAACGTATCGTGAACGTTAAGCGACGCATGGCTGTATTGTTATTTGTTGTGTAAAAATCATTTTCCAAAAGCTTTGGTGTGTTTTATGCATGTTTGCAATCCCGAGGGGCTTGGTTGGATGAGGTCCTGTCTATGCACTTTTTGTGACATAACAGCTTGTGACAATTTTTCTTATCATGGATAAATTATAGACCTACATAAATTCTCATAATAGGCTCCGAAACAGAGACAACGCCTGACAAAGCACTGTGAAACAGAAGCGCAGAAACAGCATGCTAGCTCCAACAAATTTAAGATTTGAGATTTATATTTATTTATCTTTGTTGTCATTTCTCAGCACTCGCATACACTGAAATGAAATTTGTCCTCTACATTTGTCCTCTGCATTTTACCAGTTATCTGGCTATAACAGGTAAGGCAGAAACAGAAATGCACTTTCTCCTGTACTGTAATTCCAGTTCCAAATTGAATATTTTGAACTATACTTCCTGATATTTAAGAAATGAATTGATGAAGAGATATGACAAATTCTCAGAGAAAAACACTGTACCTCTGGCATGGTATGTATCCAAGTGCCACAGTGTGAGGTGAAGAATGTAGAAATTAAATTTCCTATTCTTTATTTTATTTATTTAACCAATTATTTTTCCTGCTTTAGTAATTTATTCATTTTGGTAGGAGATTAATAGTTTTGTAGAAGTTTATCATATTTTTGTAAAAATTGGTTTTGGCAAAATCTGTGTGGTCATGCCAATAAAGCTTCCCTGAATTTGAGGGAGAGTAAGGTCACACAACCATAAACTTTAGGAGGCTGAAATAAAGTAGCGCTTTCTCAAAACATGACAAATACAGTCACATAAACACAGACGCATAAATACAGCAGTATAACTATAGCCACAAAAATACAGCTTCATAAGCAAATACAGCCTCAAAAATCCAGCTTCATAAGTACAGCTTCATAAATAGCCATATAAATACAGCTTCATAAATATGGTCACATAAGCAAATAGTCACATAAATACAGACACATGAATATGGCCATATAAATACAGCTGCAAAAATACAGCCGCATAAGCAAATACAGCCTCATAAATACAGCCGCAAAAATACAGCTTCATGAATACAGCCGCAAAGATACAGCCGCATAAATACAGGCTCATATATAGAGACACATGAATATAGCCACATAAACACAGATGCATGAGCAAATGCAGCCTCATACACACAGCCTCCTAATCTATATTTAAACAGAACTGGAATAGCGAAAATAAAAGATTCAGGGCCATGCAAGCTGTACAAACCAAACCAGGCATCCAGATGGGCTCCTGACAGCAAGGTCAGATTTAAGAAAGCAATCAGTCCACCGGAAATGACTAATCTTATTAACAGACCAACCAGGAATAATCATGGCTGTGAAAAAACTTATGAAAATTTACAAAAATCAACCAATAAAGGAGGACAAAACAAACCAGCTGCCCATTCCAACAGAGACATCAGAGGGAAAAGTGGTTTGATGAGGACAGCGGAAGTGTAAGAGAGAACTAAAATGCTTTTCCAATCGAAAACACCATCAAACGCAAAATAAAGACCTGCATATTTATATCTACTGACCACATTTACATCCTACACACCATAAATAGCATATGAACCAACAAAACAAAGGGTAATGATTTGCATGCTTTATTGATTTTATGAAAGCCATTCATTCAATCTGGCAAGTGGGCTTACACTGTACAATAAATATACAGTAAAAATGAACAATAAACAAACTGATCTCTTCACTCAAGGGCGTAGCATGAGACAGAGATGCATTTTGAGTCCAATTTTGCTCAATATTTACATAAATGACTTAGCGGTATTGCTAGGAACAATCTGCAATTTGTTCTACTGAAAACTTCTGCTTGACCATGAAGGAACTGAAGGAGAAAGCAAGAATGGCTTTCTACACCATAAGATGATCAGTTCAAATCGAAATCCCAATTAGGATCTGGCTCAAAATATTCCAGAGAGTTATAGAACCAATCGTACTTTATGGCAGTGAAGCGTGGGGTCTACTAACACAAAATGATTTTGCAAAATACAACAAACATCCAATTGAAACCCTGCATATAGAGGTCTTTCAAAGTACCCTGAGGATACAAAGGCAAACACCTATTAATGCATGCAGGGCAGAAGTAGGCCAATATCCTTTAATTTTACATATCCAAAAACAGCATCAACTTCTGGAAATGCCTAAAAAGGAGCAACCCCCACTCATGCCATTATAAAGTCCTGGGCTGCCAAAAGTTGAATACAGAAAGGTGTCCCCTCTGCCAACTTGTCCTGAGGCTTGGGAAACTAAGAAATTCTAATATTACTACCCTCAAACATCCCCAGGACAATTACCATCTAACTCAGAAAGGTTGGGGGAGAGAGAAAAAGAGGTGGGTTGAAGGTGTGAGAGAGGGGTGGGTTGGGGGTGAGAGAGAGGGGTGGCTTGGGGGGAGACACAGAGAGGTGGGTTGGGGGAGAAAGAGAGAGAGAGAGAGAGAGAGAAAGGGGGATGGGGTGACACAAGCATTTCTATATCCCTGACAGTGCTGACCAATCAAAAGCAAAACCCAGCAATGCTTCCATGAAAAGATGTAGCTTACTGTTGAATTATGACCTATGTACTCTAAGCATTATCATATCACACTGTTGTGTTTTTACATGGAAATTAAGCATGTACATGTATGGGAGCCTATGGACAGAAGCAGCCCCCTCGTTTCCAAAGACAGCTGCCTACCTCTGGTGAAAATCTCCAATAACCACAGACGAGAAAAAGTCTACCTTTTCAGCTTTGAGTGAGATGAGTGAGAGGGCAGAGTTACAGTTACTGTGCTACAGAAGTCTGCACAGAATGTGTAGCACCCTGAGCTATCACAGCACACAGCAAATGTATTTACATTTACATTTATTCATTTAGCAGACGCTTTTATCCAAAGCGACTTACATAGGTTACAGTTCTTTACAATGTTATCCATTTATACAGCTGGATATTTACTGAGGCAATTGTGGGTTAAGTACCTTGCCCAAGGGTACAGCAACAGTGTCCCAGCGGGGATCGAACCGGCAACCTTTCGGTTACGAGTCCTGCTCCTTAACCACTATGCCACACTGCCGCCCTATGTATCTGTCTAATAACATGTTTTGGAGCTTCTGTGCAATAAAGGGACTAAGGCTGGGCAGATAACAGTTGATGATGTGCTGTATTCCTCAGACAGAGCAAGCCCTGTTTCACTGACCACCCTGACCTGTTCATCACATGCAGAGGCCTGGTGCTTGAGCACAAGGCCTGACTGTGGCTTCGCCCTGGGGCAAAGAGAGAGCAGTGATCTTATCTGTGCCAGCACAGGCCTCGACATGCTTACAGAGCACAGCACTGCCCTGTTGGGAGGGTCTGAGGTCAATGTGTGCCGTTTGCACAGTGCTACATTATTAAAATGACACACATAATTAACCGAAACCTCTATGTGCACAGCAAGCCCCAGAATGAGATCTCATCCTAAAACGCAGTAGCCTGCATGTGCATGGGGACACAGAGACAACGGCACAGCAGGAGTACATGCACAACACTGTGCGTTTCTGAGCTATCACAGGCTTACAGCGGAGAAGCTCCCTCTGAGAGGCCACAGTGTTGTCTGATATATGCAGTAAACACCAGTTGAGAGCCCAGCAAGTCATGATGACTTCAGGTGAGATTTGGGTCAGGCGCTCCCATGTGAAGTAAGTCATTCTCTTCGGCGCAGAGTGTAGTGAGCTATTCCCTCAGTGCAGTAAGGTAATCCCTCAGGTATAGAGTGGTGAGGTAATCCCTCAGATGTGTCAGAGTGAGACACAACACAGTGTGACAACACATTGCATCATAGGACGGAGCTCGTCCTTTTGCCATTATGAGACAGAACAGAGTCCCGCAGCTTGCAGCGTGAGGGACTGACTCACGTAGAGCCCAACAGACAAGATCAGACAAGAGGACAGAAACAGCTCAGAGCTCAGGGGATTCACATCTGTTTAGACACAAAGAGGCCACTGCTGCCTGCTTCCAACTACAGTCCTGCTCAGTATTACACTCGTGGCACAGATGCCCTAAACACCTGGGTCAAACTCCTTATAGGCTCACATTAATCTCAAATAAATACTCCTAAAAAAAAAAAGACCCTTTTGGTATTTCCCACTGTTTCTAAAAAGAAATGAGCAGATCAGGGATTTCCTTTGAGATGGGAGTCATATTCAGTTGAGCTATGATGACACTCCTGAGGAGGACACCGTGTTTACATTCTGCAGTCTCACGGCCTGGACGGACACATCCCCTCACAGCGCTCCCCACAGGCTACACAACCACAGACACACAGAGGACCTTACCTTCTCCTTCCTCCACGGCTTCAGACAGCACAAGCCCCAGAGAAACACGTCTCCCAGCATCCCAGCGGCCAGACTACAGCGCTCTGCCTGGCTCGCTACTGTCAAACCAAAACACTGAGCGGAGGAGAGCAAGTCACGCCCCCTGCGATGAGCTAATCAGCGTAATTCCCCCCCCCTGCACTCCGGCAAGCAGCCGCAGCTTTCTCTGACCTCATTGCTTCCTGCCAGGCCCACAGGCTGCGTCTGGCTTTCACACAGAAAACCCCCACCTCTACACAACCCAGGCTCCATTCACCATATTAGTTTCACCACATTCTCATCTGCGCAATGGAGCTGACTGGAACTATGACTGTTGCTATAAATACAACTGGACCGACCATTACACACTTCCTAATGTAAAGAATGAATAACAGGATCAATAAAAATAAAAAGCAGCAAACAGAATTAAAAAGAGCGCAGATAAACAGTGCGGATAGATAAATACTAGACTTATTTTCTTTGAAGCTATGATAATACAGCGCACATACCTACAACAGACTACAGCAGTGTGAAGGTTATCACTTCCTCAGAGACTCTAGTGACAGAGGAACAACTGAAGCTGTCTTCACATACACACGGATGTGTGACCAGATCTCACGCTTCTATTTGGGCTGGCCCCGCCCGAGTACTTCTGAGATTGTGCCCTGGTGTCTTTTCATTGGTGACAGCCATCGAGTAGATAAATAAGAGATGCGAGTAAAAATAAGGAGGTACCTAAAACAATGAGGAAAACGGAACGCATTTGCTTGATTGAACTTTGTCAGTTTCATATGACATTTAGTAGGAATCCCTTCCGTCTTCAGGGTGGGTGTGTTTTTTTTAACATGGAATGTATGGTTAATTTGCTCTAATAAATCTCTAAATTTACAGAGTTTTAAGGAAAAATGAAAATATTGCAATCACCTCTATGCACTATTCATTGAAAAGTCCATAAGATACATGTAATTTTCAAAATATAATTATATAGTTACATTAGTCAGTGCATATATTTTTCTGCTTACATGTTGTATATATATTTATTTGTATTTCTATGGTGACTTTCTACTCTACCCCAAATAAATAAAACTGTATGGAATGTGACACCTGTTTTGCGGTTTACATTATAGATGGAAAATTCTTCTGCTACCGGAGAAGACAAATCTTGCTTCCTTCGTATGTCTCCCACAGAATCGTAATTGTCCTTAAGGAGGTTAACAGTTATTGATTTCCAGGTCACAGAGGATGCAAAGATGTAGGAATCCAGGAAAGGATGTGATTTAGCCAACTATTAGGACACACCTACGTATTCATTGAGTCAAGCAGAGCATCCACATCACTGCCTGTGGGGCCACACAACAAACATCCCACAGGTCGTCCACAGTCCTGCCTGCGGGGCCTTGCAACACACAGCCCGGCAGGCCATCCACACGCCTGCCTGTGAGGTCTCACAATGCACACACGCTGTAACAGCCAGATTCTATGCGATATGGGCACAGTAGCTTTAATGGCATCAGACACCAGCAGTGTGGTCAGAAACCTGCACGGGGAATTCCACAGTTCTGCACTGGAAAAGAAACAAGCCGCCATGAGGAACCTTTCAATTAAGAGGAAGAAGAGGATTAGGAAAGCTAGGGGTTTTCAGAGCTAAAGAGGTGCTGCAATCATATTACCGCACATTGTACATGCATGAGACACTGAATGAAGAGATCACAGTATGTTCATTTAGACCAAATATACTACAGATTCATGGGCTGAGTGTAATGACCTGGTCCTGAGAGTAATGACCTGTTCCTGAGGGCTTATGACTTGGTCGTCAGTGTAATGAGCTGGTTCTTAGTGTAATCCCCCTGTCATACAGATGGACCAAACATGGAGAATGGGAAAACTAGGAACCCCAGGAGGGACGGATAAATTAATGTGAAAGGCAATTAGTGATTTTAATGTAGGTAAACTGATGCAGTTTTGTATGGGGAGAGACGTGAGGATGCAGTGAGGATGCAGTGGAAGCTGGCCCACTTCTCCGTGGGAGAACAGCCTGCTCCAGCACACACGGAGATCCTGCAGAGTCTGGTTTTGCTGTAGTAACGTGAAAGCTGGTACCGTCAGTCAAACAACAAAATTACGTTTAACGGCTTTACGGCTAAGCTGTTGACAGACTTGATTGTAGGTTTATTTATGAAACAGTGTGGCAGTTCTAGCGAGTAAACAAACGACGGTCCTATCATTTCTCTCTCGTCACTTTTAAAAATTCTCTGGCAACATCGCTTACAGCAGCTTATACGCTGTCCATTGCTAAATTAGGTTAGCCACAAAGCTAGCTAATGCCATGTTTATCAGTAGAAGACCGCTAACGTTAATGAGCGGTTAAACTATAGTGTTTAACTTATTCTGCCTAAATGAAGCAATGGTAAATATGTCCGCGACTCGCATGTCTGTAGTTACAGTCGGTGCACTGCTCCAGCATACACTGGGATCCTGCAGAATCAGCAGCTTTTTTGCGATTCCATTCTGCCACTCTCTCCAGCATATGAATCACCGCTGGCAAACAGCCTCACCACAGCAGTGCAGCTGATGCGGTTTCTGTTAGCAACACGGAGGCAAACAGCTCTGTCTGAAACCCCAGAAAACTCCACAACACCAACCTAGCTTTCACCCCGGAGATGGACACATCATTTCACAGCCTTATAGCATTAAACACTAATGCTATGCACCCTGAACCCTAAACACATTCTAATCAACATATGCACTTAAAAGACCTGATCACTCATTCAGACTACAGCTGTATTGAATGGTATAAGGACATTAGACTAGACAGAATTAAACAAATTAAACGAATTAAACAAAAAGGAAGCATGCAGACATGTACACATGTCTCATATCACATTCATATATCTACTGAAGAAGCTTTCGATGACAGCATACTGGAGAGTACAACATACCCCTGCAATGAGTCAGCCAGCACAGAGGTGCTGTGGCTGGACTGAGGGGAACACCGTGAAACAGTCCTTTGAGCCGGAGAGGGAGGGCCGAGTTCACATTAGATAAAGGAGGCAGAAAAAGACTCAGAGTGCTCTGAAGCACAAAAGCCATCAACTCCCAGGGGGCTCACACACATGCATATGCACGTGTACACGCACACCCCAACACATGTGCACAAAGACCTCATCAACAACACAAAGTCAGCTGTAGGTTTCAAAAGCATGATCGTAAAATGTTACACAGACTGTCACTTTTAATCAATCAAAAGCGGGCAATTAAAGTTGAGCTGAGCTCAAATGAGGCAGGTAAGGGATGATTTCCATCCTTTTCATAGTTTACAGGTAGATTGAGCTTGAACAGGTGGATAGAGAATTTATGCTAGATCGAGTCACATTTCTGTTTTTGAGTGAAAACTCAACCTGAGGTCCCTCAGTGTGTTGGAGGTGAAAGAGTCTTTTGACAGAGGATAGTGTTTATGGAGTCCATCTGAGCTCCGTGTCTCTGGCCTCCTGGGAGGCCACATGCCTGCAATCATGCAGTGCAGGCTGGCAGGGCCGTGAGAGGCGGGTGGTAAATCAGGAGGAGAGTGCAGAGGCAAGCAGCCTGTCTTTAATCTACTTCATTAGCCTGAGTGCACATTACAGCTCCTCCATCCTGAGAACTGCGCTAAGGCACACTGTGTTTGACTGTACGGGGTTCACCACAGTGCCAAAGGCTGCATTGTGCTGGAATCACTGAGGAGATTCACTGCTGCACTTTTCTGAGATCAGTGAGGAGGCAGAATGGTGAACTGTGCTGGAACCAATGAGGAGTTGAAGACTGGTGTACTGTGCTGGGATCAGTGAGGGGACAGACTGGTGCACTGTGGTGACTGTTGGCATGCAAGGCTTTCTCTCTTGCCGGAGGACTGGTATCATGTGGTTGTGGGGTTGGGATGGGCAGTCTCTATCAAGCCAGCAGTACAAACTGCAGCTAGAGTTACCAACAGCCTCAGCTCACCTCCCCGGAAATGTCTTTGCTCTACTACACAACAATAATGACAGCTATAATAAGATAATGCTCTCAGTAGAAGTACGGCTAAAAGTACAAACACCCCTATGACCACAAGTTACACCCTCAAACCATGTGCAGAAAACATTTGCTTGGTGAGCACACAGAAATAGTTTGTATAGGGAAATGGTCTGTGCAGAAACATGTTTTGCACAAGGAATGGCTTGTATAGAGAAATTGTTTGTGACACGCCTGGTCTTATCTCCGCAATCTCTGTTCCTCTTTTGAAGTATAGACACAGCCTCTTTCACAGGCTGTCAGTTACCGTGCAGTGTGTCTAATAGGAGGCTTTCAGTGGGTGATTCTGCAGTGCATTCAATATAGTGATAAGATGAGGTTGACTCATGTTAGACAGGAGAAACTGGTTCTGAGGGAGATGGAGCTCATGACAGAGACGTTCAGGATGTGCATTTGGGCAGTGCAGGTGTACTGAGCGTGTACTGTATGTGTATTGACGGTGCATGTGCTGTTGAGGTCTCACCATGATGAGGCCAGTGGAGATGGCCTCGGAGCACCCATGGCACAGCTCTCCAAACCGGGCCCAGTAGTCCTTCTTACAGAAGAGCCGTCCCTCTTTCTCATAGTACCAGTGGGACAAGGAAGCACTGCACTCACAACACCTGAGGAGAGAGGAAACAACGCTGACACAATGCTCACACAACGCTGACACAGTGCAGATTCACTGATCTCTACAGCATGCAGACGGTGTATGTTCAGAGGTGTGGGAAGCTGCAGCAGAGCTGACAGGCATCTTGGGATAAAGACATGTTGTATTACGACGCATGCTCATTGGATGAATGAGTGGAGCTGGGCGGAGCTTGTGCATGCTGTAGCATGGTCATCTAGTGATGACTGCTTCTCGGGTGACCTCAGACCCTGTAATCCTGCCATAAAAAAACCCCTCACACTCCATCTGGCTCACTACAAAACTCAGGCAAGCAGAACTGCACCAAAGGCATTTCTTACATTGATACACTCAGGTCCAACCACACTGCAAAATAACTGCAAATGCCCCTAAATTTCAACACACGATCTGTCCAAATCTCTCCACAACGGAGTTTTGGTCTATCAAACTCATCACAGCAGAGCACCTCTTCCAGCAGACATGCTTTTGGCTCAGTAAGCTCACTTTACCTAATGGCATTTAAAGACACAGGGAGCTGGATCGAATCAGAACAGCCGTTCTCATGCCAAAAACCTCAATGCTGTTATATCAGGGACAATATTACTCTCTGGGGGAAGCATATTGCTTATGGTCACTTTACTCTCTTCAGAGTGAGAGCTGGAGAACCTGCTGTATCTGGGCTATGATCCCGCTGGTTAAAACACACCAAACACCATTTATAGCTGGAGAGCCAGTGTTTCGGACCTGACAGAGTCTGCACTGTCTGCCGCTGATGCTGGGAGTGGAGGGGAAGGCCCCGGTCTGTAAGAGGATTAGTGGTTTGCAGATGGGGAGGTGGGGGGGCGGGGGGTGTGGAGGATTATGAACAAACTAACTATGAACAGACACTAAGAGACAGGACTAAGCTTTGCCATCACACACGTGAATGTTTTACACACACACAAACACACACACACTGGTCCCATTGGCTGAGTGAGGGTGAAGCTGAGGCTCTGGGCCTGCTGTTCTGTGTGTCTCTGCTATATGAGCTGAATCCAGATGAACCTAATGCATGCAGAGCACTGTGTGCTTCCACTGTGGTGCTGGGAGAGTTCACCACACATCCAGCCACCTGCTGGTGATGGATTTGATCTCATGGTGCCAGTGTTTATTTTGAAATCTGCACAAAATATCCACTGTAGGGGCAATGGACAAACCCTTCCCTGAGAAACAGAAAGAAAGTTCTGGAACACTAGACCACCGTGGCAGCTGAATGTTCCCCTGCTCAGGTGAAACTGAAACTTGTTGCATACCCAGCCACCATGCCCCACCACATAACCACCCACCCACCCTCACTGACGTGGCACACTGCCATGACCATGGAAATCTGTGCCCTTTCACCCCATGCTTCATGCTTGGTGAAGGGGACATAATTCACACAGCTCAGGAAACAAAGCATAGAGACCGTGGCTCTTCCTGCCTCAGACAGGAAGTGAGACAAAGAGGCAGGTGGGGGAATCCCGGTCAGCTGCAGGCTTTTTGTGCAATCTCCGGGACAAGGACTCCAGCCGTCTACCAGCACTGTAGGAGCACAGACACGAAGCTTCCAGTGGCCCACTGAGCCCTACACTCACATGCTCCTCACCAAACACCAGCCCTACACTCACACACTCCTTATCAAACACCAGCTCTAACACTCACACACCCTCCTAATCCCCCCCTTTGTCTGGGCCAGATAGAATGAGTGCATGATGGTACCCCTCTGTAGAAAGCTACTGCTGGATTCTTTGAGTGGCACCTCCTAATTGGTGTGTTCAAATCCACCAAGGAAAGCCATCGTCCAATCAGAGATCAACAGGCCCAGTAACGGTAAGTTCAGCAGGCAGTATGTTTAACCCTGCGTGTCGCAGCCTCACACACACAATGCACTTCACAAAGATGAAAGTCAGCAGGGAGGTAGCCACACAGTGCCTATTTTATCAGAGGGTGTAGGTTTGATGCAGAGGAACAGAGCAAGATGACAAAGCTGCAGTACTGAACATTCCTCCAACGTCTGTGGATTTCACGTAACTTCAGCAGGGAAATCTCATTAATATAAAAACAAGAATAAATGCTAACACTCTCACATATCCCTCAGCTGTGAATCAGCTCAATATTCTAATATTAGAATATTACAAATATGCAAATTAAGAATACACTAGCATATTGTTCTGCAGTCTAAACTTACTCAGCCAGCTTTGCTCTTTCAGGGGTAAAGTACATCTTTGCTTGCAGCTGAAAATTGCATCGACTTAAAATTGCCACGGGAACAGCACAGTATAAGGTCTTTATGGTCTTTATGGCACTGCAAATATTACACTTAAAAAAAAAAAAATCAACCTTCTGAATAACATATCTCAGCAAAGATGGAGGAGGAGTCACATCACAGTCCAGCCTGTGCCTGTCAATCGGGGAGTAAACGGAGACCATTCAAACTCTGCCTTTACTGCCTGCCATGATTCACAGAATGCTTCGCAAATGTTGTTTTTCTCTGAATTAGGGGTAGTTCAAGGGGTAGAACTACCTTTTAGCAGCAGCAGAGCACCCCCCCCCAAAGCGAGCATGTGGTGTTTTGACTGCTCCATGTCCTGGCAGTGGCTCCCCCCCTGCCTCCTTTCTACCCTTCAGATGTGATCAGTGACACCAGTCATCCCACAAGCTGGTAATAAGGCAGCACTGTAAAGCACAACAGCTTTATATGCACAGGAAACAACTCCCGCACCTGGACAACAGGGGGCAAGCCAGCCAGAGCCAGGCCAAACTCAAAGAAAGCGTAAGCTCCATCAGAGATAACAGATGTTCACTTATTTCTGTGGAGAGCCATAAAGTTTTCAATAATGACATGAATTAACGGCTGTCGAGAGAGAGACTCAAATTTTGATAGGAATAAATCAAGGTCTTTGCTTAATTTATTTGATTTATTTGCTCAAGCTCTAGATCAGGTAGTGACATGAGCCAGCCCGGTTCCAGCTCTACAAGTGGGAGAGGGGTATAATGATCCAGCCTCATTCCAGCTCTACAGTGCCAGTCTGGTTTGAGCTTTACAGTTAAAATGGCACAATGTCTCCTGACTGAACCTGCTACAAAGTTCACTTCGAGGAAAACTGAAAGCCAACACCCAAAAAGAGCAGACACTGCCGTGAGGCCCACCTGCTCCTTGGAACACACACACATGCGTGCGCGTGTACAGTTGACCCTCCCACATCGCAGCTTCGATTTTTCGCGGGTCAGCAACAAACAATTAAATGGGAACTTTTTGGGAGCTTTATGGCCTTGTGCGGGAAACCGCATAGCACTGCAGGTGACGCGCTTAGCAGATGAAAAGTTAAGAAAACGTACAAAAGTTTAGTAAGTCATAAATGCATAAAATATATGTATAATATCAATGTACTCTATCGTTTAATACCATAAATATACACAAATCTGTAATATATATATATATATATATATATATATATATACATATAAAATTTTACATGGTTTTTCCACATGGGGGGGGGGTGGGGGGGGTGGGGGTTGGGGGGAGCTGAGCCCCTAACCCCCGCGAAGTGGGAGGGTCAACCGTACAAACACACACACACACACACACACACACACGCACACGCACACACATATACACAAACACACACACAAACATACACACTTTAATCTATATGAGACACACGGTACGGTAGCATAGCAGTCTAGTGGTAGGGAACAGGGTCTTTTTGCCCAAAGTTGCCAACTGAATTCCCTGGTGGAGAAATTCTGTGGTATCCTTGGGAAAGCTACTTCACCTGAAATACGTGGTAAACACTGTATGAATGAATAACATAGAAACATAGAAATCTTAAGCTAAGTGCGTAAGAACGTCTACTAAGCAAATGTTAAGAAAATGCTCAAAAGTACTTTGAAACACGGTGAATTTCAGAAAATAGCCCAAAAAAGAGGAAATACAACCTTAAAGGCCTCACATGCATTTACTTTCTAAATGCTGGAAATTTGTTAATGTGAAAACTTGTATGAACAGAGCAATATATACCAGGAAGCCAGCATTCTACAAATCAGGCAGCAGCTCCCATATTAGGGAGACATTTTGAGTAAGTACAACTAAAACTGTACGGTTAGTGGAAATGAAATGGCACATACATTTCATCAGTTTCAAACATGGAGCTCCTCAGAACTACAGATGTTATTCATGAAAACATGTGAACACAGAGGACATCGCCCTCCAAAACGGCAGCACATCGAACACTTACTTTCTCCACCTCATACGATTCCGTCTGTGCCAATCTGCTCCCCGCCTGCCCTCCGGGGCCGAACCCCTCTGCTGGTGGTCAGTGAACTGGCTCATGCTCTACCCGACAGATACAGAGTTCGGAACCACAAGCACGTTAAGCTGTTGCGCTACTAACCCTTCGCATCGGCCTGGAAGCTCGTCTCGATGCAGCTGTGGCCCGCTTCTTTACTCATTTCCTGCCTTATCCGCTCACTCGTGACCCCCCTCTCCCCCTCACCGCCCCTACGCCCCCCCCCACCCACTGCAGGATAGAGTTACAAGCCTAATCTCCCACCCCCTCCCTTCCAGGCTCACACTGTACAGACGCAACTAACAATAGGCCTTCAGAGATGCAACCAGCCTCCAAGTGAATCCAGACTGCGACCCACGCACTGCCACCCACCTCCTTCTGACGCGATGCCTCTCCATTCCTGATGCGCTCCAGAGGACGAGGAGGACACCTCCGAATCTACACTGAGTACAGGCTCCAGCCCTAAAATGATATATCTCTAAATGCCCAACTCTTTCAAACACAAACCCTTAAGTGTCAAGGAGCCAATCCCGTTCTCCCGTGAGCTACTTTGAGGTGCAAGGTCGGCTGATGCTTGTGTCTGAAGTTGTTTCAGTTCCCTAACGGGCATTCCAACCACAACTGCTTTCATTACGCAGAGCAGGGCTCAGATCAGACAAACTCACACATACACATCCTCAAAAAAAGCATTTATAAGTTTTTCTTTCATTTGTTACATATAAAAACACATAAACAACCAAAATGTGTCAAAACATGCAATAATTTTAATTGTGTAAAAGAACTGTTTTATAATATTACAAATAGTCTATTTTTGACCATGTGTGAAATAAAGATTGGGTAGGAATGTCCTGTGAGGTCTGAGACTCTGAGTACATACCTTCGCCCTGCCTGCTTTACATCCCCTCCAGGTCCTACCCATTTCAAGACCTCTCCCTCAGCCTAGACACTATAAACTATTTAACCGATAGCTCTTCTACCTGTCAGAAGCCTTGGGGTAATTCTTGACACCCAACTGTCCTTTTCACAGGTTCCACTGGTCAGGCGTGCAGATTCTTTTCGTACAACATCTGAAGGACCTGCCTCGACCTCACTGTATATTTTACGCAGCTCCTATTTCAGGCCCTGGTCCTTGCATTCCTGGTCTACTGTAACTCCCTCTTTGCTTGTCTTCCTGCCTGTGCTATCAAACCCCTACGGCTAATCCAGAATGCAGCCGCACGACTTGTCTACAACCTTCCTAAATGTAGTCAAGACACATCCCTCCTCATCTCACTTCACTTGCTTCAGGGTGGCATCAAGTTCAAAACCTTGCATATACAACAGTGAATGGGACAACTCCCTCATACCTCCAGTCAGTCTTCGAACCATATGTACTGACCAGACTATGCTCTGTAACCTTGGGGCAACTGACTGTCCACTTCCGATGGGGTTGCTCCTCTCAGACATGATATCTATCTGGTCCCCCATTGGTGGAATGGACTTCCCATGGGGGTCAGTAATCATTGCCCATCTTCTGATGCAGACTGAGAACCCACCTCTTCAGACTGCATCTCACTGTCCACTTCAATCCCCACCCCCTAGCACCTGCTACTTGTATTATTTAACGCTCATTTACTTATAGTATCACAATGTGTTATGGATATTGTGTTCTAGTGTCACTGAGATATATGGTTGTGTATGTCCTTGACTTCCTGTAGTATCTAGGCTGTCTTCCGTCTTCTAGGCTGTTAACTTGTGGTAATGCTTGAATAGTGTTGTACTCACTGGTCTGGGAGTGTTGTTAGCCTAGTCTGACACGGTGTCTCCTTTAACTTGGATGGAAACAATTCTGTTCTCTTGTGCTGGAAGTCACTCTGGATAAAAGCACTTCCTAAATTAATGTCATGTAGTGTAATGTGTGCTCTACTACTCTATGTGACATTGGCCTTTTGACTCCACCACACTGTGAGACTGTGAGACTCTGGTTTTAAAAACAGGTCTACTCTCTCATCAGGCTGACAAGCGTTTGTAGGAATTGCCATGTGTTCTTGGGTACACAGAACGGTTTAAAAGTGTTAAAGCTTTTCAGGGCTCTGGGTGGGTTTACAGCTGTAGCTGTGCTATGGTCTTTTTCACCTTGACTACACATCGCTCTGAAAAGCTGTCAGTAGGACAATACGTCCTTCTGCCCTCATTGAAATGACAAAGTGATGCAGACTACAAACACTGTAATCAGATACTTCACGAACTGCAGATATTTCTGATCTAATCAACTTGCCTGTCTGGACACGTCGTACAACGTTCTTTGACTGCAGCCTGCCGCTAAGCAATCAGGATAGCTAGGTAATCACTAGTGAAAATAAGAGACACGATCTTATTTAAAAAAATAAATTGTGCTGTAACAATTTCGTAGATGAAAAGCATAATATTTAACAGGATATGCAAGACTGCTTCAACTAAAAAACTGGCACTATCAACAGTGGAGCTGGTCAAGGTTTAGACAGAAGCACAGTGATGACCAACGAGGCCTGCAGAATGACACTCAGCTTGAACAGGTGAGCAGCGGCCAATCGAGTGTGGGTACAGGCAATGTAGGTAGAGGGCTTCCTTTGGTTTTTTCCAAACAAAGACTCATCCAGATATACAAAAAATTGTAAAAGACAACTCACTGAGCCCACTACCCAGAAGTTCAGGTTTTGTGCTCATTACACCAGGTTATGCGCTGTTGCACACTGGCCTTGGTTACAAGAAGCTTCTGAATGGCAATTCTACCATAAATGTCACCTTTGTGAAAATCAATGCACAATGTTTTTGTTGAGACTGTGGCTTTTTTGTGTTTCTTAGCAACTAGCCGTTAAGCAATCCCTGTCAATCCCTGTTAGTGAGCTTTAACTTGCAAACACTTGTGCGTCTTTCCTGATGCAGTTTTTCCTTGCCATCATAATTTTTGCACTATTACCCTTGACATGTTAAATAATTTTGCCATTTCTGTGATTGATGTACCTGCAGTTCAGGCTATTTGACCTCAACATCTTTTAGATCTCTCATATTGTTATAAAAATTCACATATTAAAGTGAGAAAGAATTTGAGACGCCATCTTGACATCTTTTCCGAGAGTGGCCAAAAAAGCAGCTGAACACAGACTCACTGTGAGCTTACTCGCAAGCACTCTTTTCAGAAACCATATCACTGCTTAAAATGACAAACAAAGCCCTCAGTGTCCTGTTTGCTGTAAGCCAGGGATATACATATCCTCTGTTTGCCCTAGGAGTCTGAAGAGGGGGATAAGCTCTCTGTAATTCACCACAATTACTTAATGCTCCACACATGAGAATTCCAGGTTCAAAGTCCACCCTCAGGTTCTTCACAGGGCAGTTCTATTTCACAGTGTACTGTGGGGAGGTTTGTGCAGAAACACAGGAGCCAAAGCACACTGTGTCCAGTGCTAAAGATCTCATATCAATCAACCTAACCATATGACCATAGCCGTTTCTTTTTGGATAAACGACCAGGACGAATTGTGCTCATCAGCTGGAAAACAGCTGGGTTCCTATGTAGAAATGAAAATTTCACTATTTGCTAAAGCAAACATGGGGATGTGGACAACCCCAGGGCGTTTATGGTGAGATAAGATGACCCTGGGGGGCACCTGCAGGCCTGGCTGCTGCTGGAAGACTCACCTGAAACAGGCGGTGTGCCAATCAGAATTCAGGGCCTGAAGATACTGTTCATCATAGATCCTCTGTCTGCAGCTGGTACACACCGGCAACCTCCCACCAGCTACAACACAAAGACAGGGGAATTACACATACACAGACATGCTCACACATACACACAAACACTCTCAAAAACACTTAAACACATACACATGCACACCCACATACACACCAGTAAACCCCCACCAGCTAAAACGCATAGACACAAGATCAAATCAATCTCCAGACCTCAACTCAATCAAACATTTGTGGTTCAAACACAAAAAAACACTTCACAGATGAAAACCAAAAGAACTGAATTACCAGAGTAATTCTGTCACAAGAAGTGGACAAAAATCCCCCAAAGTAGTAATATAATGTCATAAGATTCTACAAGAAGCATCTCATCAGTGCAATTCATACCAGGGGATGAATTACAAAATGATAAATTCAGGGGTGTGAATAAATGTCAATCTCCTGTTTTCTGTAATAAAATGTATTATTTGGGAATGATAATATCTCTGCACAGTGCAAAGTTGTGTCACATTTAAAAATTTTGTTTTTTAAGCAGGAAAAAAATCTTTTTTCTTTCATAACTGCATTTTGTTCCTATTTAGTTTGGGGAGTGAATAAAGATGTGACAGCACTGAAAACACACACACACACACACACACACACACACACACACACACACACACAGACTCAGGGAGCCACAGACAGACTAGCGATACAGTATGACACTGTTACATACTACAAAACCATGATCAATTAATGTGTTCAAATGCAAAAACAAATCAGTACAAGGGGTTCACTTGTATGACTCAGTCATAAATGAGCTAACTCTGAGCTAAGTCAGCATGGATTAGCTGCACACCAAGCCTGTGGGAAGAGTGTAAACTATGAACACCAGTGAAGAGATACTGTAAGCAGAAGCATATACACCCCTGTTGTAGTGTGGCAGAGGCTTCTGCTGATGCTGAGTGCAGCCTGCTCCGTCCTGCATGTAGCGCCTTTCACCTGAATGCATTAGATGCACTTTCTTGTCTTCCTTTTTGAGTATTCTGGATAGAGCATTAACTAAAGGAACCCATGTAATGTAAAATGACACTGACTGCTGCTGCTCCTCACACAGATGCCCAACACTGAGGATTAATCAATAGGGGGTGCTGGCATTGATTGCCTGCCAAAGTCTTTTACAGATGAATTATTGATTTTAATTGAGTGATTTATATAATCGCTTTTGAAGGTACAGGTGGCACTGTAGCCTTGCTGATGATAATGAAACAGCCTTGTCATGGCAAACGCAGTCACATAAATAAAAGTTGTGGATGTAAACAAATGTTAGAAATAAATTTACTGCACTTAACAATTTAACGTAGGCCATGTTATCTTTGCAAACATGTGACTAACAATTCTTTGTGCGACAATGGAAGTTCTGTGGTGTGGTGGGCTAGCCTGAAGAATGGATTAGCCTACATTATGGGTGTATGGGTATGCTGGCTATCCTGAATAAAGAGCAACAAAGAACTAAGGAAGAAAAACAGTATCCAACAGTATATATTTTTGACTTATGAGATTAATTTTACAGGCATGTAACCTGTCCTGTAACTCCCTGCCATGTAAATTTTGCAAAGGTTTTCCAAGGTTGCAAACATTTGGTTGTGACTTGCAGGTTAGAAATGATTCTGCTTCAGATATGTATAAATGTGTTGTTGTTGTTGTGTGTGTGTGTGTGTGTGTGTGTGTGTGTGTGTGTGTGTGGGAGATTGAGAGGTGGTGATCCAAATACTGCATTACCTCTTCAATGCAATTACCCATCATGTTTTATGTTAGTGGGTATTTTGAGTAGCTTGCTTTTACCCGAAAATACCACAAGTGCAGTCACTCATGCACTCCACATTAAGAGTCTGGAATGGAAAAAATGCTGATGATAAGATCACAGCCCAAAATAGCTAATGACCCACACAGCCTTTAATTTAAACCCAAAATCTGATTGAGTGATGAAATGCTCCTCCTGCTGGTGGGGTGAGGGTGTGCAGGGGTTTCAGACTGAGGGCAGAAGTTCAGCCAAAAATCCTGTCTGAGATAAATATGAATTAATTACTATGACTATTCACTATAAGTTCCATGTTCACGTCAGGTTAGATAAAATATGATTTTTTTTTCATAGTAATTGTTCAAAATATTTTATATTTTCATATTTTCTCATGGTATGTTAGGTAACAGGAAGTGAACAGGCCCTTTCAGGATACTGCTTTTCTTAAATCTCTTTTGAACAGAGCATTCGAATGTTTTGCCAAGTGGACGACAAATGTTTCAGTAATGTCAGCCAGTAGGCTGCAGGATACTGATTAACCAGTAAAGGAAAATGAGAGGATCTGTGAGAGGCAGGCTCATTCATTAAATGGGCTGGGTCTTACAGATCAATTCTGATTCTGATGAGAGTGTCTATAGATCTTAAAATTGTTGACTGCCATCCATGAAGTAAATCGTCCATCAGCTATACAAAATCAGATAGATAGAGTCCATTAAAGTCCTCATTACACATATATGCAATTTCAAAATTGGACTGATCCCAAAAAACCCCTCCAGTTTTAATGGTATGCAATGATAAGTAAAGGCAAAAACACAGTTGTCAGGGTAACTGCAATAACCTAGACACTTGATATTACATGCAGTAAATTCAACTGCAAGTCAAGGTTAGCAAGCTAAGAAATGGACAGATAGCTAGCTAGCTAAACCATGAAGGAGGAAGAGATGCTTGTAATTGTGGGAGAACTGCCTGAATGGTATGTTATTTTTTGTCATAGCTACAGTCTCCATATACCAGTACATTATTATGCAAATGCAAGGTAAGCAAAATACAAGTACATTATTATGCACATTCAAAGCATCCAAAACTCCACAGTACCCTTTCAAAAATAGCTCCTCTTAACTGGGTTTGAACTTATGAGTGACTCCTGTGTCAGGTCTCATCCATATTAGTCTTTAGGTAGATAATTAACACAGCCAGAGCAACACACTATACTGATATCTGTAGGTACGCATTTAGCCAACCATATGAATTATGTTATTTTAATGTGTTGTTGAATTTTTGATGAGGAATGATCAATATGAATTTGCATCCCACACAGGAACTGGCTGAAGCATCTGGACACTGCAGAGGGGGCTGAAACCTTTTCTGGTCCAAGTCGTTAGTGGGTTGTACCATTAAGTATTCCAATATTCTTTCCAACAATTCTGGAACTGTTGTAGGACATGGAGGTGAGCTCTCCTATGGTACTGTGCCCTCTCCAACAGTCACTTTTTCATTTCCTGCTGCATTCAAATAATGGTTCTGTTGTCATCCTCTGTACATGGGCTCATAAAATTAATTCAATATAGCCTAGGTAGGTCTGTAGCCAACTTATTACTGTTTCAGTGCCTGCCCACCTTACTGGCTATGGAATGGAACTGTTGCAATGAACTGATGCTTTTTATGTGTCCCAAAGTTAACTTGTACACCATTATTAGGAGTCTCTTGACTGCCTTTTCTTGGGGTCAGGGAATAAATTTCCAGTTTTTTTCCAATTAGCCCTGGGTTTTCTGTTTTTTTTTTTTTTTATTCTCTCTGGCAGACCCCTCACATCCCGCCTACCACCTGTTTGACCTGTTGCCCTCCGGACGGCGCTTCAGGTCAATCAAGTCCCACACCACCAGACTAACCAATAGCTTCTTCCCCTGGGCCATACGGACTGCTAACAAACACTGACCCCCCCCCCCCCCCCCCCCCCCCAAAACCCTCTACCTCAATACAACTGTGCAATTCCACTGTGCACTTTAAGTAGTTTTTAAAAAGGCCATATTAATGCACAAATTTTTCGTTATATTTCTTCTTTTTAAATTCGTATTTTACTGTATTCATTGTATATTTTGTATATTTTTTTTCCTATGTCGTGTGCCTTATTTGTATTGTGTTTACATAAATGTTCCTCAGCGCGCTGCTGTTGCAGACCACCCACAATTTCGTTGCACCCCCACCGTGCAATGACAATAAAGTCTATTCTGATTCTGATTCAGATCTGCTATGCTACACATACAGCACTTTGTGACCATCTCAATTGTAAAAATGTGCTGTAACAAATAAAATTTGATGGACTGATTCTATTATAGTGAGTGTTACTGTTAGGTGGATGACTGAATCTACATGTTACACACCGCTTTCAAGTAAGACAGCATTAAAGTGCATTTTAATAAAATGAATACCTTTGACTGCATTATGTAAAATTAGCTGGCTCACAGAAAAGTAAATCCTTGCTGCCCAACCTTACAGGATCACATTGTAAAGATTTAAAATATGCCAGCAGGACACGGTGTAGCATAAGCATAACATGCAAACTGACATATGACCGATGAGCAGATGTTATGAAGGGGAAAGTAACTGATCACACTGGTGGAGTCGTTTTGTACATTAGCGGGGGTTTACTTTACATTGAGGGTATGTTCATACATCTCACTGATGAACTTCATCGGCTGTCTGTGCCGATACATTTCATACTGACATCTTTCCCAGTTCCAACGGAGGTGGCGGGGCTGTGGGGGGGCTCAGTGACCCTGTCTTACCATGTCACCCAAAATCAAAAAGATTTACGTAAATGTAAACATCAATCCATAGTGTGTTGTGTCACTGTCATAAAATAAATGTATAAGGTATGATACATACTAATTCATCATCTAAGTTTAGTGTGTCTTCTTATGGTCCCAAGACGTGCCTACTGTGTGACATTAGAAAATGTTCACATTGAGGGAATCTCCCAGAGAATGGGACAGGCGTCAGTTAGAGAGGTATTAATGTACATTCCATGAGTTGCCTTTTCTCCTCCTTGATTCCTCAGTGAAACATATCAAGGAGATGCAGAAAAGTTGAGAGGGTAAAAGGAGGTACATAAAGGAGAGAGGGCAATGGAACATCCCAGTTCAATGAAACACTTACTGCCAAACATCCCTGTGACGGAGTGCCATCACTACGGTTGAGTATGCCCTCTGACTGCCATACCAACGAGCCTGGCTCTTTGGCGTTGCGGTCAAAGTCGCATGGTTGGTACCCCGTAGACCCAGGTTCGAGGCTGGGTGGGGTGACTGCTCTCGCCCTTCGCTACAATCCCATTCAGGGGGAATGTTCTCCGGAATGTTTCTTCAGGACAGATATGTTTTTTAGAATGGAATGAGACATGTGCTGGGGCTTGCATCACAGATACTTGGAAAAAGTCTTTTGCGTGATGATACACCTATGCATCCTCTGCTAGAGAAGACAATCAAGGAAATGGCATGTTTCCTTCATATATCTCCAACAGAATAGGGACAGTCCCTAAGATGGTGACCAGTTATTGATTTCCATAACAGAGTGTGTGTGGATGTAAAGAACTGAGGACAGGAAACAATTAAGCACACTGGCAATCCAACCTGTGACAGATGTAGAGTGTTTTCAAACCTGCTCCCAACAAATTTCTCACCACAGCCAAAAGCTCTATCAAAGACTCTGTCTTGCTCCCACAGAGATTCTGACCACATCCGCACCAGTTATCTACTGATATGCCGCCTGCTCCCAACACACAAACAATCAACCTCATTTACGCTAATTTAACTTTTACATCCCTTCATGCAGGGATGAATATTTTCAACTGTAATTACATAACAAGACACACAGATGTATTCAAACATAGGCAAGTGTTTTAACTTCAAAACATTCAAACGAGAACTTGTTACAGCACAAAAAGTAAAGGATGAGCCTCACAAGTGGGCGGTTGGCTGTTTTAAATTAATGTAAATTGGGTACCCCAAACCCATTACTGGGGGCTAAATTTAAAGAAAGTCTTCACGATTGTTTAATATAATTATGTTTACCTGTGAGGTGAGCCTGTTTCACATGACCGCTACACTTAAACACTGTCACACAGCTCAGACCCAGTTTAATTCCTCTCCATCTGCATCAGCTACAACAGAAAACTTGTGGTACACCTGTCTACTGGTATTGCTTTCTAAAAACTAGTGGCTGACTCCATCGTTCACACTGACGAGTAAATAACAGTTGGCGCTTGAATTAGGATATGTTATAGCCTCTTAGCTGCCTAATAGGCCGAAAATGAGACTCTAAGCAATGCTTTGATTGGATTTGATTATCAACGTTGATCGCAAACTAGAATTACGTTTTCCTAGCATGATTATGCACTCTAAAAATTGTATTTACATAACCGGCTACATTTTCATTCTTATTTACATAGCTGGCCGTCATTTCTATTGATTTCATTTTGCGCATATCCTGCGAGCGTGATCTCTGACCGGTGTCCCACATCAAAACATTCGTGGCCGGTCCCACAGGAGCCCAGCCGTTACAGACCTCAATTTGAGAGTCTGTTTACAATGCGTTATCTTGGTAATGAAATAAACATACCCTAATTTTTTTACAAACTCTGCCCAAACGGACATCACATGGGTCACTGAAAGTTCCCCTATATGATTTCTGGAAGTGGTGTTGGAGCCCGGAACACACCACTGGTGCTTGCACAGGTACTGTATATGTGAAGCCGGCCCCAAACTAGATATTAATGTCAGGGCCTGGAGTTATCTAAAAGGTGTGAAACTGTAAATATAATACTTAAAATACTGCGAATATATAACATAGCTTTTAGTATAAAAGTTAAGATTAAATTGTTTTCCAGAGTTAACTTGCTACCAAATAGCTGTCGGCATGCAACCAAACAATGATAATAATAAAAAGAAACAAAAGTTAAGATCCGGCTAACCAATAGTCTTATCCAGGCAGTCATCCAACTAAGTAGGTACACAAAGTGCTGTATCGTCGCTGTCCGTTCTCCGTTGGAGAAGAACACGGAGGTCAGGCCGGCCTCGATTGCAGCCCCCATTATTTCGTGAAACAGGAATCTAGTTCTCACCAAATCATGCAGCGTGCTGCGACGTAGGGACAGACAGATCAAAGCTAATCCATAATGGAAATGCGAATATCAGAAGGATCTTACGACAACCCGAAACCAAAGCGCAAGATACACCACCAGTTCACTTGTTTGTTCTCGCCGATACAAATGATAGTGGTCGGCTATGTTCAATATGCAATATGTTCGACTGATGTACTTTCTGCAACAATTATTGGACACATATTAAACGTCTGCATTTAGTGCATGAGGTAAGCTTGTTTCCCCGAGGAGACCAACCCATTCCTACTTTCAATTTTAAAATGAATGGTGACAGAAAGACACAGAATACTTATCTCCAAATAACTTAGGTACATGGTCTCGGTGAAACGAGAGTAATCTGTCTCTTAATGACCACCGTAGCATATACAACACATTGCGTGTATTTTACCATTTATGTTTTCGTTTTATTTAAAAAAATTGTTCATATCTCTCTGCGTAAAGTAATCGTAAACATTCATTCACATGTTCACTCTAATACACGCATCCATCTTTACCTCCAGACGACCAACTGCATAAACGTAAGGAGCTGCGCGGTCTTGCTCCATACCACAGTGGATCAGACCGCTGCAGCAAAAATCACAGGCACGCGGAAAACGCCGTTTGTCCAAGTGACCAAATGTGTAACCTTTGCACACATGATTCGCTTATTAATTCTCAAACAGGTTCATCAGTTAACATTCTGAGTGCAAAATGTTTTGATGCTGGGTGAACGTTGTGGCTGCTCAGCATCTCTGCAGCTATGCATCAGGCAATGGGGAAAAACCGCGACCATCATCCTAATATGCACCCCTTTCCGACTCACCTTCGTCGTCCCCCATGCGTTCGTCCTTCCAGTTGCAACACAGCAGCATCAACCTCATTCACCTTCTGGCCGTCAGCTCGACGAGAGCCACGCACAAATACAGTTTATCCGGCTCCCTGGCGAACAGCTGGAGCTACGGCTTGCCTCTGCTCGAGGCTGCTCACGCAAGCGGGAGAGACGCAGTTATTCACCGACAGGAAGGGCCGAATCGAATGAACCAGGAAGGTTGCTTAGAGCTGGCCAACTGAATGCCAGCCCTGGGAAGTGAATGAGGGCATTTGCGTAGAGGAGGAGACCCACGACGCACACAGACGGGGCGGGAGGAATTTCTTCACATTACGAAAGCGACATGGCTGGTGTCAGACGTTGTCTACTTTCACGTCTGTAAGAGCAACACATACATTCCTTGGGAGCAGCATTTACATCATGCGAAACACGGTGGTTTCATGCCATCGTTTTCATTCATATTCTGTAACGTTGCCAGACAAACAAATAAAATATAATTGAGTATGTTGTATATCACTCTGAAAAGATAGACACCACGTTATTGGTTTAATATAGTTAGGTTTATTACTTTATTTACTTAAGTAGTTAAAATGTCGGGATTGCCAGGAACAGTTCTGCGATTCGTGGAAATTTTGTATTTCCAACACATTGACCCCTTTTAAATAAAAGCCCAGGACAGCCGTTGAGCGCGGACTTAAATATAGAACTGACTGCAGTTATAGACTCATACTGTCACACGTGCTGTATCTGTGGAGTCAGACAGTCAGGTAGAGAAGTAGCCTAATATGAGGTCATCATTGAATAGTGACGTCTATGAATAATAACCAGCAAGATAACAGCCAACAAAACAAACGAAAGCGAGAGAGATACTCTCGTTTAGAACAGCACCATTGACATCACTGAAGGGGGAATCACAAAGTACAATATTATTTAACATGGCTATTTTCCACAGCGATGACATTGCACAAACAAAGCACCAAAACGATGATACTAAATTAACGCAGAATACTTTACAAAGTTTGGACAAAATTAAATCTTCAGTTTAGAATGGTGCAAAACAAACAAAATTGCACTGTTGATGTATGATCCAACAATTTGCATACACCACGAACTGTAGGTAAATCATAATGTTAACCTTTAAACGATTTAAGACAGACATTCTAGTTTGTGAGTCATGCACCTAATGCCCAGCTCCAGGGATTTTATAAAATTAACAACTAAATTTGTATTTAACAGGTCAAACAGACATGCCTGAACAAATATTCAAATGTATTTTTTTGTGTGATTGCAGAATTATTCCATCAACAAAGCCAAAGGTATAATTTAAAGGCACAACATTAAAAAGAAAAAAAGAAAAAAAATCCTCAACAGACCCACACTGCACAAAATAACCTAGCTTAATGTCTGTTTTAAATCATCTTTTATGCCTGATATCAGTTTCCCATTTTCTGCACTCTTCATTCTTAGAAAAAAAAAATATTTCTGGTTGATTTCACTGACATTGATGGTAAACCTTCCCACCAACCCCCTCTACAAATAGCTGAGAGACTCTCAGGAAGGCATCACGTTCAGAAAGTCCTGGCAGGCCCAAACTCCTAAGAACAGAGACTCAGGGGCCTATGGACTATTAATTATTTTGAATACTTTACATTGAAAAATTACTAAAAATACAGAAAGAGTGTACCAAAAATGCGTCTCATGTCAAAAGATCAATTCTGTGGCATGTCCAGTATTGTCACTCATCCAAACAGGAGACTACTGGTAATGATCTTGTAAATGGGGTTTTAAAAACAATACTATTGCACACAATGTGATATTTCTGTTAGTGTTGAGCATGGTTATTTTACAAACAAGTGGGGTCACAACAGACACAGAGTCATAAAATCAATACTTCTGCAGCCACCATCAACAGTACAATGCCAATATAAACATACATATATTGTGTAGTGCACACATACTTATTACACTAAAATATTGTTCTTTCACATTCCTTTGTTTGGCTTTACATGTTTTTGAGTGTCACACATTGTTATGACTTTGCGGGCCTCTACATAATCTTGAGACATGTAAGTACAAAAAGTGAAAGGTTTGTCCGTCGAAAGGGTCTGTTGTAAATAAAATGTACATTCTACATCATGCAGTAGCACCATTGAGTCTTGAGGTCACTTCCTGTCTCAAGATGTCTCACTTCCTCCTCCTTCCACAGTATTTGCCCTGACATCCAGCGGCACCTGCAAACAAACAGGATTCTGATTCAGTGCTGTCACTTCTTGTCTCCATATCACTTCATACATTATCAGGTCGCTCAGGTAAGGACCAAATGAAACCCACAAAACCAAAAATGACAGGGAATGACAGAAAAAGTTATATTGTCCAGGCAGTTCATCAGAGCTATAGTCACTGAATGTAAACGTCCCCTACAAGTGGCAGAATTAGTGCACAGTATACGGATTCATTCAGTTCTTCCAGTTTGTTCAGTTATCTCAGTGCATGACTATATGAATCTCCTTTAGTTCGTTCAGCTATTCCAGTACATGACGATGTGAATCTCATTCAGTTCATGCAGTGTATTTCCTTCTCCAGCCACAGGGTGACTCTGTTAGTGGCACATGCTGTATATAATAGTGTCATATCATGAAAAATGTTATACTGTACGTAAGCAGCATGTAAAACAGAGGATCCAACATTCAACTAAAACTAATGCCATATATATATTTTTAGTTAATTACAAATAGAACAAGTTTGGTAGCTATTAGTTACTTATTTTTAGTACAATAATTATAAAGTTATTAAGCTACATGTAGACATTTTACGAAATAAGGTACAGTTCATCAGTTGTTTTTACGTTATGAAGAGGTTATGTAAATCAACATCAAAAATGAATTAGCTGGATTATTAATTTTGTCACGTGACCGTGCTGGATCTGTATCTGTGGAGTCGTACCTCTGTATGCTCCTCCCAGAAAGCCTTGAATGGCACCGTATTTGGCTGCTTTAGCTAAGACAGGAACAAACAAAGAAAAACGGGTGAAATCTGGGTGTGACCTGTGCAAACAGGAATGCCGCCTACCTGGTCTGCTGGCACACAGAAGGGGAAACAAGGAAAAAAAACACTGGTATTCTGATAAAACCTGTGCTGCAACAGGTACAATCAGTATCATTTAATCAATGAATAATTCTGTCTTCTATTCACTAAAAGAGTAAAAGCCACATTGCTGTACAGACTGTGTTTTGTAATACATTTTGTGTATACACTGGTGCTCATTTGGCCAGGATTTTTCACTCAAATGAACATATAATGAATGAAATATAAAGTGACCTGTATTTAGAATGAACCTGTCCAATTCTTTAGAAGACCAGCATTTCCAAATTATTTTCATGCTTATCTCTTATGAGATAATTTTTTCCCTTAAAAGACAGGGTGATGTGGTGACTCCTGATAATAGTAAACACAAGGACTAAGATAACGTACATTTACATATTGTGTAAATTTGTGTAACTCATATTTATATTGACATTGGAACTTTTACTGAAATCTCAAAGCTGAAGCTAAACTCCTTTGATTTCCAAACATCAGACAGTGTTTGAACATTTAAGGGAATGCATGCTGTACTGAGTACACTGGTCTGTGTTTATGATTGTACTCCCAAATTATCACCACATCACCCCTTCACCCCCTCCCTGCCCACTCACTGTTCACAATGAGACAAATTATCCATCATCACAGGAAAAAATTCTGGGATTTTTGTAGAGATATTAGTATTAATACTAAACAGCATTCTGGGATTTCTATAGGATTATTCATATTAATGAATATATTAATATTAATATATTAAAAAGCATTATGGGTTTTTTTTTCATACCCTGTTGGGCAGCGAGTCCAGCATCCCCAGCTCCATATCCTAGAAAAAAACATGAGTTTTAATCTTTACACACTGACAAAAAGGACAAAAAGATTGTGAGGTAAAATAATTCAGATTATTTCTGCAAAGCACACTTCTGTCTGCAGTCCTCATGGACAATCAGTGAGATAACGACCAGGATCAAGGTGTGAGATGTCTTACACATGCTCCCCAGCTCATATGGAGAGGAAGGGGTTTGTATGGCTAATATCACAGGGGAATAATTTTGATGGCCAGGTCGAGAGGGACAGCTGACAGCAGGACATCAGAGAACCCCATGATCTCTATGACAAGTGCCAAGGGATCTCTCATAACCAGAGAATCATAACGTCTGTTTAGTGTATCATCCAAAAGAAGGCATCTCCTGTCACCCAGTGTCCCCGTTGGTCTCCTGTTACATCAAGAGAGAGGACTGCCCCCTGTTGGCCTACCAACACCACTACCAACAGTAACCTCATTTTCCCAGGACCTGTCCCACCAATGCAATACCCAATCCCAACCCTGCTCAGCTTCAACCATCAGGCAGAGGAAAGTTCCAGTGTGGTATGGCTGATGGAAGGCTGTGAGGCCATCAAAAGAGAGCTCCTTTTTCACCAAATCCTGACACCCCTTCACTGCACCTTATACATGTAAGCTTCATTGCTGTTCCTGTGACAATATCTTGTTTTACCAGACACCTCTGAACAGCACACAGTCACTACCATGGCAGCCTGTGCATACAGGCTAACTTCATACAGGTAATAGCCCATAAAGGCTTTCCATCTTCTTAAAAATAATAAAAGTACAGAAATACATAATTTCCAGTAACAGGAGACAGTCTGCTGGGATTCACTTGCTTTATTGACCTGTCTTACACAAGGTACTTTTCCATGCCTCAGAACCAAGTCCGGTGCCAATCACTGTTCACTGCAACCAGTCACACCATTTAACCACTGTAATTAGAGAGAAAATCATCCTCCCGTTTTGAGCGTTTGTTCAAAGTAGATTGAGTTACAGTAAGTGATGTTAACTGAAAATTAATTTTGAAAGCTTTTGTTAAAAGACAATACTCCTGCAACCAGATCTGAATGTGACCATGATTGTGAGTTCCTACTCAATGACCTGCGCGACATACCAGAGTTACTTCCCTCTCCGTGAGGAGGGTTGCTGACGTGGTGAGTGTAATGGTCTACAATGCAAAGCTATTTAGCTCTATTTCAGGTGGAAAACTTGTTTTTGAACTTCAGTGTTTCAGTTCCAGGAGGAAGACATTAACTCCAGTGTTCAGCCCCCACCAACTGTCGCCTCCCCCCCAACACACCCTGTCTCTTCCTCCATAATGGTAAATGCTTCTGTCTCTGTCCTTCCTGCTGTAGCACCAGTGTCCTTCCTCAGGGGACACCTTCAGTTTTTCCAGCTCAGGAAATGAGTATCATCTAGACTTTGGCCCACAGACACTCTGCATGCAATACACTGTCCTTGATCTGAAGCAAGTGTTTTGACAGTCAAAAATGCTTCCCCAAAAGCCCATTGTGATTAGACTGAATGTGGTTCTTTGAAAGTTATGCACATGGAACTGAGGAAAAAAAGGCTCCTTCCATCATAATTGTTTATTTCTGTTATTCCAGTGACTGTGTGTGCCAGTCTCAGCTGATCTGTACAGTGTAAAGCAGAGGAATAGTGTCCATACCTGGATAGAGTTGTTGATAGCTCCCGTAGCCTGGGAGAGCGCCACCTGCAGAGTGGGCAGACACATTACACACACCCCTTATAGAGGTCAACTCAATGCTGTGTCAGGATTAGACACTTGCAGGCTACAGGTTAACCACAATATAGAACAACACACACTGTAACCACACTGAAGAACCACTACTGCACAGTGCACTACAGAATGTATCTATAACGGACTGCAGTAGTGGAACTGTAGTCTTCTGGATTTGCATATTCCTAATGAGACTATCACTAATTTCAAACATTATTCTGCAGCTAGTATTCCATGTCTGTCTGAGAGGGGGTAGAGATTATTCTCTCCTCTCTCACAGGGAATAGCAGCCAACAAGAGGACCTGAAACACTCAGTAAGGTCAAAACTGTAGAGTGTGTTTGTTTAACAGGAAGGGGAAAATTTACCAGTTTAAACAGTTTTTATTTATCAAAGTCCTCTCACCTGCTGGATATCCTGCACATAAGGATCCATATCACATGAGAGGGGGGCCCGTGAAAGAGGGGCAGAGAGAGAGGGGGGAACAGTTAGAGAGTGGGAGCAGCAGAAAGGGGAAGAGGAAAGAGACACAGCAATGACTCTTTCACAGATTGTAAACAAAACTTAGAAACACAACACAAAAAATGACCCATAATAATTGCTATTATTATTGTCATTACTGTACAATTACTATCCTTATTCTACACTAATACAGTACGGATTTTGAACAACATCTTTTCATTTGCAAAGACTGCTATCACAAAATGTAGTGATTGATTGGAATATATTTTCCTGAGGGTGTTGATGAAGTACTGTTATGGAAAGAGCAAACACACGGTACCAGGCTTGGGTGCTTTAGCGGCTCCCAGTCCTACACCAGCTGGATATGTCACACCTGAAAAATAAAACATTGCTTTGATTAAGCCATTCGACTGGAACACTGCTCATATACAGTAATGGAGTAATAAGCATGTTTGTACATACAGTACATAGGTATTTTTATATACAGTGGTAGTGTATACATATTAGTATGTACAGTAATAGAGCAATAGGTATATTTGTATGTACAGTGGTAGTGTATTCATATTAGTCTGTACTGTAATAGTAATAAGCAAGTCTGTATGTACAGTATTAATGTACAGATTATATATATATATATATATATATATATATATATGTCTATACTGTATTTCTGTAACATATAGATGGTCAGTGCTGCTTTGTGTAAAAGGACATTTTCAAATAGCACAGGGCAGAAGGGGCATGTAATAGCTGCCCTGCCCCTCTGCCTCCCGGGGGGGGGGGGGTCTCGCAGAGGGTGGATCACATGCCTGGCACATCTTCAGTCAGTGCTATTGCTATCATAGCAGCATCTGTCCCCCGGCAGGAAGCTATGAGCCACGGAATTTCCTGGACAACGGTCACTGTGCCTGTGGGGTTTGCAGAATTCTGACAGGAAATACTGACTGCAGTAATAACTGCAGTAAGACAGAGCCCCCTGCCCAGACGCATCTCTATAGGATGCTCAAAATGGAGTGTGGCACACTGTACACTGTACACACTCAAATACAATATTTCAGGCTGTCACTGTACACAGTGGAATAGAAATGTAAGTGGAATTTTACTGAATAGACTTCAAAACCTTGTTTGTAAAACTGAAATGTTCATATGGACCCAAAAACTTCAGAAATACCTTCTGTTATCTGACCTTGAATTTGGAAAGTTACTAAGTTGCACCAAACCTGCCTGTTAAAGACCTTGGTATGATGATTTATCCTGACCTCCCCTTTGATTCTGATATTAAAAACATCTCTAAAGTAGCTTTCTTTCATTTACAGAATATCTCCAAAATTTGGCTCCTTTTATCATTAAATGATGCAGAAAATCTGACTCATGCTTGTGTCTCATTGAAATTAGATTACTGCAATGCCCTATTTTCTGGCTGCTCCAATACCTGCCTGAAGCCTCTTCAGTGCTTATAGAATATGACTGCATGCATTCTAACTAGAAACAAAAAATTATCCCCTGTGTTAGAATGTTTTCACTGGTGTCCTGTGAAGTACTGGACTGATTTCAAGGTACTTCTCTAAACCCTCAAAGCTCTGCATAGTCTTCCCCCTTCTTATCTCACAGAACTGTTCCTTCCTTCCATCCCACATGACTGCTCAATTCACAACATGCTGGATATTTGTTACTTCCTAACATATCATAAAGTTCAGCAGGTGGTAGAGCCTTCTCCTACAGAGCACCCCTCTTGTGGAACAATCTACAACCATGTCATGACCATGACAACCGCTACAGAACTGAGATGTTGTGACAGAGCTGGCCGATGCGCTACACATAAATTAACAAAAGGAGTAAAATTTACAAAACAGTAATTTGTTTTAAAAAAAAAAAAAAAAAAAAAAAAAAACAACTCACAAACATAGGAGAACCAGTCTACAGCCACCAACACACAAAATGGCTTCCAAAGCCTAAAAACCTTACTTTGTGTGGCCACACACCTGTATATAACAACCCTAGTTAGGGCAGGTGTGACCAGTTAACTGCTTCACAGACAGACATGACAATTAACAAAACAATTAAACAATTATTAAATAATCTATTAAGACAAACATGAAACCTGTTTCAGCTGTAGTTGATTGATTAAAGCACTTATTTTACGAGATGGAAAATGGACAATATGAAGATCCTCAATTTACACAGTTGGACATACAAATAACCCAATTTAGCAATTAAACAATTAACATTTAACACTTAGTCTGTTGGGGGGGGGGTATTGTCCTTCACAGATGTCCAGCACCCACAGACCATGGGGCTATCATGAAAGCCAACCCACCAATGGATGAGAGATGCCCCGTATCCTGCTGCTGACCCAAACCACTGACACACTGCCAATTCCCTCCTGATAATTAACATGCACTGCATTGTGCGTATTGTTTAAATATTATCCAGGAATTCCTCATGGTGGTCTCTTTTTAGGGTCCAGGGAATAATTTTCAATTTTTCCCAGATTGGCCTTTTTTGTTCTCTGATTCCCCTTGGAAAACTGCTGAACATTGCTCTGTGACAGCCTTGGCTGATTTTTGTAGTGTTGTTGTTTTGTGAATATGACACACTGTTATTTTGCATGCCAGAGTGGAATATGAGATTGATTTTAAAATTAAGTGATCTTTCATCAAAGATGATGTAGTACCATAATTTCTGGGAATTTTAAAGATCCTATGACCTATTGCAGTGTTTCTCAACCCTCTCCTGGAGTACCCCCTGCCCTGCATGTTTTAGATCTCTCCCTGCTCCAACGCAGCTGATTCAAATGATCAACTCGTTATGAACTCCTGAAGTTGCTTAATAACAAACTGATCATTTGAATCAGCTGTGTTGGAGCAGGGAGAGATCTAAAAGATGCAGGGCAGGGGGTGTTTCTCCAGGAGAGGGTTGAGAGACACTGACCTATTGCATGCACACACACACAAACACAAACACAAACACACACACACACACACACACACGCCCGCATTTGCTGAACCTCAGCAGCTGTACATGAGAAACGTGCTTGAAAAGATGTGACGACATTACAGCACCTCCACCTGAAGGTACGAGCCCAGTCCCTCCAACTCCGCCTACTCCTGCGACTCCTCCCACTCCACCGGTGCCTAGCCAAATAAAAAAGGAAAGGAAACACACATTAACAAATGCACTTTACTCTGTTGTTTAGAACCTGCTGTCTTTATGAGGCAGACCCCTTTGTGGGAGAGAGTAGGTGGGCATGCAGTACCAGGGGCCTTTAGTGGCTTGGCTCCAGGAGGTACTCCAACACCAGCTCCGATCCCAGTCGCACTGTAGTATGGAACTAAGGGAGAGAGACCCAGTCAGAGCTGTGCGTTCGTGACCTGTACTGTCTCTGCTGGGCCAGAGCGTTCAGATAGACTTACTTCCATATCCTCCATAAGGATAGCCAGCAACAGTGCCTGTTCCTGTGGAGAGAAGTCAGGGGTCAGGTATGATTACAGCTACAGAGAACAGAGAGTGCTCCTTTAACATGCTGGCAAATGTATTTTTCTTTGGCTATCTCATGCTACATGAACAATTATGATGGCACAGTGTCTCAATGAATTAATGAATTTGTTAATTCTTTATTTTATGTAGTATGCTGATATTTTATGTGTGAAGACTGAAATTGGCTTTGGGAAAAAAGATCTTCTTCTTTATTACATTTTAATATTATGTATTATATATTTTATATTATACTTCAATATTTTTGAAGAAGTGGCTGTCTATCTTAAGCAATTGCATTTCAAATTGGCAGTGTGAGATTACACTTCAAGGGAATTCAAATCATTAAAATAATATAAAATATTAAAAACAGGACAAGTACATGATTAAATGTTGCTAATGAGAATTAATCTGGTCTATGGAAATACTACACAGATAAAAAAAACACTTGTGTTTGTAGTAAGCTTGCAAGTACCTTAGTAAGTAAGAAAGTTTGTAGTAAGTCTGTAGTAAACTACTGCAAAGCTAGCATCATACATGCTACATGCTATATTACTGATCTTTCAGAGGTTTTATTGCGTACCTGCAGGTTTAGGAGGCTTAACACCAGCACCAACTGCAAAAATAAGCAAAACATTGAAGGCATGTCTCAGCAACCCATGCCCTGCCTGGCAGTGTTTGTTACAATATGGTCTATTTTTAATTCTAATAATTCCTTGTCAACATCACAATAAATGAAATGTAAAATCAAATGAAATTAAATCATATGAAAGCAGTAGATCAGCAGTAGGCTTCATAGCCTAAAAAAAACAAAGCTAAAATGGTGAAATCAACCATCTGAAATACACAGTGCATTCCTGTTTTGACTGTTTGAACTCAGGGAGACATTCTTTTCCATTTATGAGACATATAGAAGAGTACTGAGATAACTGGCTGTTTTGCCCATCTTAACCTGTCATTTGCCAGAAAATGACTCCTGGGCAGAGGTGGAAAACTCCAGCTTCAGAAAGTAAAAATCCTGCCACGTATTTATTGTAGCCATTCACTAAACAATGTGATTTCACTAATTAGTTCCTCTATCTGGCTGAAGAGTTGTGCTAATTAAATTCAGCTGGTGTAGTGCATGGATGGAACAAATACGTGGCAGGACTTTTACTTTCTGAAGCCGGGGTTTTCCACCTCTGCTCCTGGGATTCTGATCCACAGTGTTAAATGGAAATTCACCACAGGATCCTCTTATTGTGACATCAGAACAGTACAGTATCAACCAGGAGACACCACAGAGCACAGGCATATCTGAAGTGTGTGAGAGCAGACAGAGAGGAAACAGGAAGGAAAATGACAGGAACAGATACAAGAATGGCCAGGGGAGGGCGCTCAGCGTACTGGGCAGAACTTGCCCTGCTGCATCACATGCAGATAGAGAACAAAACAACACATGCAGCAATACTAACACTACCCAACTTTCCTACCAATGTAAATAAATGTAAATCAACCACCAGTAGGAGTTAAAACTAGTGAAGTGCAATACTGTTTGAAAGCTGCAGATGGGAGAGCTTACCACCAGTGGGTGCTGCTACACCTGCTCCACCTGTTGGACAGACAAACAGTTTCAACCTATATCACCAGTTCAGTCATGGGAGAATCTTACTGTTGTATGTATGCCATATTCCTAAATATGTCAGGAATCAAATCAAATAGAAAATGCTTTTATATTCTGCCAAACAAACTTTAAAAGAATGCAGCTGTATAATGTTTCCTCTCACATCCAATTGGCAAACAAGGGGAAATTTTATATTTACCAACACCTGTTCCAGCTGGAAAAAACAGGATTCAAAAGAATTAGTGTATCAGACCAAGAATGTGAAACAACATAATATGTGTATCAGCTCACATTTATTTTATTCAGATGATGCCATGAATCTTTACTGGAAACAGAGCCCTGACTGATCTGGAATGTTGTTCTCGATGCAGAGGCGGTGGGAGCTGAGACACAGACACAGGCTGTGGCACCAATAGCGCTGAGGGCTATGAAGTAACAGAACCTCTTGCTCTACTGCCGCATGTTGATCTCATCTAGATTCATACAGTACACAGAATCTGGCTCTGCTTCACATGCTGTCCATTTAAACAAGCCTGAACATGCCGAGGACTAGTGCTACGTTAATCGACTCCACTAAGATTAGTATACAAACAAGATATACTAACCACTTGGCTGAACGACTCCAGCACCAACTATAATAACAATAATGTCAGTTATTACAGTAAATATATGATTATGATAAAAGTAATAATTGTTGTGATAAACATGGACTTACCACCAGGTTGCACAATTCCTGCACATAAAACAAGACACAGAATGTTAAGTGGAAGAGTTTTTGTATGGCACTTTGCAGAAATGCGTACAGTGGAAAGTTAGTTCATTTCTATTGAATGTGTAACAGTATACACACCTGGAACAATCCCTGTAGCACCTGCAAGAAACACATAGGAAGTCACACAAAATGTAACCAGTGGAATCTCCAGTGTGACATAAATCTTCTCAAGTTAACATTACTTGGAAAACTGTGCAAGACGACATCTGTGAGGTGTCGTATGAGGCAAAATCTTTGGGGTGACAGGAACCTAACAGATCCAGAGGGACGGGGACACATTTGGAGTGCAGACAGCGGTAGCGTTAGTGGGAACACAGTGGAAACCAAGAGGACATTTGTCATCGAGGTGCATGCAACATAGGGACGCTTACTGGGTACAGGGGTCATGTCAGCTGTGGCAGTGGCTCCTGCTAAAAGACAACACGGTTCAGCTTCACGTGTTCAGCGGCGCCTGGCATGTGCAAGCAGGAACAGAGTTCACTCTCAGGACCTTGCTAAATGCTGCGGGGGGCCCAACTTTCAGAGCAGAGAGAAGCTACAAAACAGTAACTGCCTACTGCTTTGAGAAGGAGCAGAAACAGAGCGGGTTCAGCTGTGGCAGCGGTCCCTGTCTGGGCGGCCTGCCATGGTTATGTCTAGCAGAGAGAGGAGAGGCTTGGGAGTCTGTAAGCTGAGGAACAGTGAGGGTGCTGATCCTGTGCCGAGGGAGTTGCAGGGTCAGATCCTGGGCAGTCTCAGAGGCCTTGTACACAGGCCTAGAAACCAGGCTTTTCCCGGGTTTAGCCTTTGGTATAAATGGGTCTTCCTGAGTTATCGTACCCAGGAAAGCTATGTGGTTCCAGAACTGGGTCCAACCTGGTAAATTCCTGTTTCAGTGTAAAAGGGGATTGCATGATTCATTACTGGCCTACGGTACACTCCTTGCTTTCAGACCCGCATCTGGTTGTTGTTGGTTGCCCCTACACTCAATATTCCTGTCATGAAGGACATCAGAAGAGCTCTCCTCCTGTGTACACATTGTCCAGTTCAGATTTCCCTCTCAGAATCTCACACAATTCAAGTTGGTTGAGTCAACTAATGCTTCTCAAACACATTCTTCTCACTCAATTACAAGATTTCAGGGAATTGCATTCAGATTAGCATCATTTATTAACTGACACAGAGAAAAAAAAAATTGAAAAAAAAAAAGTCTGAACAGTGTCCATTGAAACAAGATATAAGCTTTCCTCATGCAACTGCACATTTTATGACATAGAATTATACAAACAAAAATATGACTGTCTCTGTTTCTGAGCCCTGTATGTCACTGTTGTGCTGTACGCTACAATAAATAAATGCTTGACATTTCATAAGCCATGCAAACACAAAAATTGAATCTATCAAGCTAGCTAGCTAGTGATCTAGCAAAGCAAGTTAGCTGGCATAGTTTGCTAAAATGGATGTCAACTGTCAACAAGGAAAGGAAAGGGATGATGGGGAAAGGGAGGAGGACAGGCATATATACTGTATGCCTTCCCTAAGATTACTTAACTGAACTCTCTCAGTAACTTTATCTTGAATGGCTTCAGACATTTTGCTTATGTGTCGGTGAACTGTATAATATGAGAGGCATGGTTCTCAGCTGAGCAGCAGTATCTTTTCTGATCCTTTCGCACATTCTGACTGGCAAACCCGGGACTGGGGTGGTCATGTGTAAACGGGAGAACCAGGAAATTCCTAGGTTCAGAGCCTGTTATAAACCGGCGGGAAAAGGCAGGGATTCAAATCCCAGGGTGTAGCTGGGTTCTTGTGTGAAAATGGCTTATGGGACCTTTGGAGGTGTTCTCAGAATGTTTTCATTTGCTTGCTCAGGATAACACCAGAAACACCCACAACTGTCTCAAAAAAGGTTGTCTGAAGCTGCGAAAAATACGCTTCACCAATGGAATACCTCAATAGAGAAAATCAAAGACACGAATCTAACATCCCTGTCGCTACAACTATAATTCTATATTAATATATACTATATTATATATCTAATATAGACTATAATTCTGTCTATTTTTACCTGGGATTTGAGTTCCTCCAGGAGCGAGTGTTGGGCCCTTTGCTGTAAGATACAAAATAACACGATTGAAGAGAGAGAATACCTGCTTGTGCTGAACACAGCTCTGCTGTGTGCATGTGAGAGTGAAAACCAGCTCTCTCATTGCTGAAAGGTAAACCTAAATCTACCCAAACTTCTCAATGCTTCATCTATGCATCTGCATAGACATAGACTGCATAGGCTGCATGTACTGCATAGACTACTTCACCTACACATTACTGCTTCAGTGCACTAAAGATCATTAGAGATCATCATCTCAGTATCCAATGGCTATTAACTGGTAGCCAGTACATAGATTTTTGAAAAATTTCAGTCAATTTGTTTATGACAGATAAACTATGTTGATTTAAATGATAAATCTTTGGGCAACAGAATTTAAACAAAATATCTAGCAACACAATGACTCTGGAATATGGACTTAAAAATTCAAGCCTTTTTTTGATCAATGCCAAAAGGGGCATTCTGAGCTGTGGTCCACAAAGACCCATGGGATGAACCTCTAACCCTAACCCTAACTGTAGCCCTAACCCAAACCCAAACTTAACTATAACCCTCAACCTAAAGGCTGATTTATGCTTCCTGCAGTCAGCACGGTTGTAACTGTTGCACGACAGAAATGATGTCATGGTGACCATAACGACCGCTCGCAGAGGGAGTCAAGCTGCCTGTTGTGTGCCTCCTGCATTTTGTAATGATGTGAAGGGCTACGCAGATGACCAGAAGATTGCCTTATTTTATGACTGATTGACGATGACCACTGTCACAGTTAGAACGCAACTTAAACAAGATGAACAATGGGTTGCAACTAACTGTTTTAGTGGTTGGGACATATTGCTACATAATGACCTGGGAAAATGCAAGAAGCATAAAGCGTCCTCAGCTGGCAGAGGGTGCAGACATATCCCACATTCACACATTCCCATTTCCATGCAAATTCAAAGCATACCTGTAAATCAGCCCTAATCCTAACACAAACCCTAACCTTAACCTTAGTGCACAGGTAAGTGCTGTATGCTGAGTACAGAAGTACTGTATGCTGAGGAGTACACAGGTGAATACTGTATGCAGAGTGCACAGGTGAGTGCTGTATTCTGAGGAGTACACAGGTGAGTGCTGTATTCTGAGGAGTACACAGGTGAGTGCTGTATTCTGATGAGTACACAGGTGAGTGCTGTATTCTGATGAGTACACAGGTGAGTGCTGTATTCTGAGGAGTACACAGGTGAGTGCTGTATTCTGAGGAGTACACAGGTGAGTGCTGTATTCTGAGGAGTACACAGGTGAGTGCTGTATTCTGAGGAGTACACAGGTAAGTGCTGTATTCTGATGAGTACACAGGTGAGTGCTGTATTCTGATGAGTACACAGGTGAGTGCTGTATTCTGATGAGTACACAGGTGAGTGCTGTATTCTGAGGAGTACACAGGTGAGTGCTGTATTCTGATGAGTACACAGGTGAGTGCTGTATTCTGAGGAGTATACAGGTGAGTGCTGTATTCTGAGGAGTACACAGGTGAGTGCTGTATTCTGATGAGTACACAGGTAAGTGCTGTATTCTGATGAGTACACAGGTGAGTGCTGTATTCTGATGAGTACACAGGTAAGTGCTGTATTCTGATGAGTACACAGGTGAGTGCTGTATTTCGAGGAGTTCACAGGCAAGTGCTGTATGCAGAGTGCACAGATAAGTGCTGTCTTCTGCATGGGTGAGATCATACCTGGTTTCACAGCAGGTATGATGGGCTGTCCAGTTCCAGATGGCACTAACCCCGCCACCCCACCTGGCACGCCCCCGACCCCCGTTCCTGTTGGAATGGCCCCAGCACCTGCAGGCACACCAGGACATGATGAGACATGCAGCATCCCAGACACTACTCCAGGCTTGAAAATACTGCTTTTTATTAGGCTCAGATACGTATATTAATATATCAAAAATTTCATAAAAATAGTATATATATACAATCATCATCGCAGGTGTGTATGGTTAAAATGAACACATCACATATGCACTAAAGACATGAATAACACTCTTACCAGGTTTGGGAGGTTTAACACCACCTGGAACATGAAAAGAATACCTTACTATTAAAATGACAAACAGACTGCATTGCCCCCACACCACCTCCACCACTACACACTGCATTTTACCCAGTGCCCCTATAAGCACATACTACACACTGCATATTACCCAGTGCCCTACAAGCACATACTACACACTGCATACTACACAGTGCCCTACAAGCACATACTACACACTGCATACTACCCAGTGCCCTACAAGCACATACTACACACTGCATACTACCCAGTGCCCTTAAAAGTACATACTACACACTGCATACTTCCCAGTGCCCCCTGAAGCACATACTACACACTGCATACTACCCAGTGCCCCTACAAGCACATACTATACACTGCATACTTCCCAGTGCCCCCTGAAGCACATACTACACACTGCATATTACCCAGTGCCCTACAAGCACATACTACACACTGCATATTACCCAGTGCCCTACAAGCACATACTACACACTGCATACTACCCAGTGCCCTACAAGCACATACTATACACTGCATACTTCCCAGTGCCCCCTGAAGCACATACTACACACTGCATACCAACCAGTGCTCCCAGAAGCACATACTACACTGTGCATGCTACATAATGACTACTGATTGCATTGGTAATGGCTACATACACTCTGGATTCCATTAATTTGCTCCCATGATCAGAAACTCATACTCTTGTCCACCAACTCACCCCCATGAACACACACTCATCCCAACATCTACTATCTCACTCCCACATTCACAAACTCACCCACATATCCGACTCCTCCCAACCCCCCTACTACTCCTGTAGCCCCAGGTACAACTGAAGAGAAGGGCAAGACATGAGACACATGGATGAGAATCATTCATATGTTTTCTTCATGTCATGTTCAGCATTTCTAAAGAATGTTACTATCACAAGTAGTGATAGTAAGTTTTTTCCTGCCAGAAAAAAATCACTGGATTCATATATTAGCTGTTATGGACCACTATCTGAAAATTTATATTACATTTTTATTGTACTGTAGTGATTGAATGCCTTACATGATAACTTATTTTTGTGATATAACTGTAATAATAATCATATAATAAAATCAACTAGAATTTTCTTGTCAGAGTTTCAGAAGTATGTCCATACAGCGCCAGCAAGCAGACAATTCTCACTGCAGGGATACAGAAAAGTAGATCCAACATGACATCTCCTCTTACCATATTTAGGAGGCTTCACCCCAGCCGGGTATCCTGTAATGCAAAGAGTGGAAATGGGTGTGAATGGCTAATGCTCTCGCCTGTAGCACTCTGTTCCTTCTGAGTTAGTTTTTCTAACAGCTGGAGAAGCTAATAGTTCACTATGCTCTGTTCCTGCCGCACTATCGTTCACAACCCACCTGCATGTCCCACAACTGGCAGCTCACCTGGGACTGCACCTGGGACTGCACCTGGGACTACACCTGGGACTGCACCTGGGACTAACCCTGGGACTGCACCTGGGACTGCACCTGGTACCACTCCTGCAACTCCACCTGGCACTCCTGCAGAGTGGAGCACAGGTAGAAACAGCTTTCTCTTGAATTTGGTTTGGACAAAGGGTGAAAAATATTAACATTAAGATAAAGATAAAGATTAACGTGAACTAAACATACATCCTTCTTAGTTTTCTGTTAGCAAAATATAAACTTGCACCAACAATATGAATGTAACAAGGCAACCAGAAAGACATTTTTACCTAATTTAGGAGGTTTAACCCCAGGAGCTTGCACTGAAAAACAAAAGTTGTAACGTAAATGATTTCTGAATTGTAATAATCAGCTTTTATCCCACAGCCCTGGGGCCTCATTTATAAAGTGTGCACATGCATAAATTTCATTGTAGAAATCCATCTCAATGTTCTGATATATAAACCATGAGTGAGACCAGTTTGTCTAATTTTTGTTTAATTTGTGTAGGGATTGTCTGTAAATTCTCCTCTTGAATCTTCATTTGGAACTTCAATTGTGTCGTGTGGGAGAAGACGGGACATCCATCACAAAGAACGGTGTCGTCAGGAGGAATTTGGTATTTAGGGCACAGCACCCTCAACAAATGGTAGTGTAAGCACAACATTTTGATGCAAAAATGATGCGCAAAGTGCACTATAGAAAGTGAAATTAATATTCACACACTGTAATGCCAGTCAGAGAACATATGCACCATCAATAATTATGGGTTTTGCATTTCAGTTCCCGTCAAAGTGAGACACATGAACAACATAATCAATGAGGTGCTGTTACCCATAAAGCTTTATTAGAAAGGTCTCACAGGACACAATGATATACTAATATTGTCACTTTCAACCACCAAACTTGTGCAGCCACAGAGTTTTGATCATCAAGCTTTAAAATGTCATCATATATACAGTATCTTTCAGCATAGACCGAATTGGTTACAACAGACAAATGTTTTGCCCTCTGTTTCAGACTTGCAGAGAAAGTTTCAGATTTATCTGTAAACCTGCACACAATCTGATACTCCACCTGGTATTCCACCTGGAACTGCACCTGGAACTGCACCTGGGACTACACCTGGGACTACACCTGGGACTACACCTGGGACTGCACCTGGTACTGCACCTGGTACCACTCCTGCAACTCCACCTGGCACTCCTGCAGAGTGGAGCACAGGTAGAAACAGCTTTCTCTTGAATTTGGTTTGGACAAAGGGTGAAAAATATTAAGATTAAGATAAAGATAAAGATTAAAGTGAACTAAACATACATCCTTCTTAGTTTTCTGTTAGCAAAATATAAACTTGCACCAACAATATGAATGTAACAAGGCAACCAGAAAGACATTTTTACCTAATTTAGGAGGTTTAACCCCAGGAGCTTGCACTGAAAAACAAAAGTTGTAACGTAAATGATTTCTGAATTGTAATAATCAGCTGTTATCCCACAGCCCTGGGGCCTCATTTATAAAGTGTGCACATGCACAAATTTCATTGTAGAAATCCATCTCAATGTTCTGATATATAAACCATGAGTGAGACCAGTTTGTCTAGTTTGTGTTTAATTTGTGTAGAGATTGTCTGTAAATTCTCCTCCTGAATCTTCATTTGGAACTTCAATTGTGTTGTGTGGGAGAAGACAGGACATCCATCACAAAGAACGGTGTCGTCAGGAGGAATTTGGTATTTAGGGAACAGCACCCTCAACAAATGGTAGTGTAAGCACAACATTTTGATGCAAAAACGATGCGCAAAGTATTTTTCAGCACAGACAGAATTGGTTACAATGGAAAATGTTTTGCCCTCTGCTTCAGACTGAAAGAAAGAAAGTTTCAGATTTATCTGTAAACCTGCACACAATCTGATACTCCACCTGGTATTCCACCTGGGACACCACCTGGTACTGCACCTGGTACTGCACCTGGAACTGCACCTGGGACTACACCTGGAACTGCACCTGGTACCACTCCTGGTACCGCACCCGGTACCCCACCAGGCACCCCTGCAGTAGTACACACGGTGAGTGGGACACAAGTACAGGATGAGATGTGTTGGTAAGTCCACAATTCACTCAAAACAGTTAGAGTGTGGCATATATAGCATAACATAATTTATCATAATGCAGCATAGCATGGCGCAACATAACAATATAGGATAGCACAGCATAGTGTAGCATAGCATGATCAAAGCATCACATGACACTGCATATCATAGCATGGCACAGTATGCATGTAATATAGGACAGCATACCACATCATAGAATAGCATTGGATATCATACCACAGTATAGCTTACAGTACCAATCATACCACAGCATAGCATAGTATAGAACAGTATTACTTTGCATAGCATAGAGTATAGTCAGTATTAACATTACAAATCCACAGCAATGTGATATTTTTTCCAGTCCAATACCTGTAAATATTAGCATCAGCACGTGGGGATATATAACTGAACACTTATGGGGCTCCATACAGACATAGAAGAACAAAAAAGTAATCATACCATATTTAGCAGCTTTAGCAGCTCCGTATCCTGCAAAATATAACATTTTACATCAACAAAATATATTTATATTCATAAACTGTTCTAGAATATGTTTTCAGACATCCTTATGGACAAACATGGTAATACAGACCTACATGTAAGCTTCCCATGTATTGGAAATATATTTTAGGGTGAGCAATAATGAAAATAATGCAAAATGACTAATACAAATATTTGAAGATACACTCAGCACAGTGGATATTTTATGTTGTAATCTATGGGGGGATCTACTGGATAATAGACATGAAGCAGAATGACCTTTTCAGCAGCAGAAAGGTTGAAGTGGGGCTTGATAATTACAGTGCTGATGAAATCTTGGGTTAATGTGGCTGAATAAGTGTTACTGTTTTTACTGTGCTTAGCACACCTCAGTCAGGGCACCATACAGAGATCAGGTCTGTGATACAACATTATATATTATATATATGCAACATAGTAATTACATTATATGCTGAGGTAATTTTAGGGTTGAGTGTTCTGCTGTAGGGTACAACATCAGTGCCCCAGCTCAGAGTCCAATCTGCAACTCCCCAGAGACAAGCCTTTTTCCATGTCCCAGAGATTTAAAGATGACCTAATAACTGAATGGATTACAAATGAACTGATAACTGTATGGGCTACAAATATATTAATCTCTTATAATAAGCACAGGAAAGAATCATCCATCAATCAATCAACCAAACTATTTGTTATGGTGCATTTTTACGAATGATATTGTCAGCATTTAACATGGAGCACAGTGTGTTTTCCGGTGTTTTGTTGAGTCGTTGTTCACAGGCCTTTCACAGGAGCTTTATTTCATATTTTGAAAGTCAAAGGTCACCGCTTTAAGGTTTAAGGTTTCTGTCTATAGTTCAGTATAGTGCTTTACTTTTCCTTACTAGCAAGATAGATACAACATAACCATATATTACATGTATATATTAAAATATTGGATATATGATATGTAAATTAAGATATGCAATATGTGATGTGTATATCAAACAACCCTCCTAAACCTCTGAGCCTCACTCCATGTCCCACCCTGGCACAATGTGCCCACTCCACTGCATACCAGCTCCTGGCACTGTACCTGGGACCACGCCTGGAACACCCAAAGCTCCTGCGCCAGCTGGGACCCCCCCTGCTCCCCCAGGACCTACAGAGAAAAGAACTTCCGCAGTCAATTTTGTCTAAGAAAACACTGAGGTGACAACAGAGCAGACAGAAGGCCATCCATTCCCACACTGTGAAGGCCACTGCTGCCTGGCCAGGCAGACCACAGTGCCATTACAACACTTCTGCTAGGAAAGGCGAGTGTTACTAACAAGAGAAACACACATTAAGCTGTAGTTTAGTGCATCAGCACAAAATCAAGACAGCAGTTAACAGCAGTGTAATTGACATGAATTCAGGAAAACATTAAAAGTGTATACCATATTTAAGAGCTTTAGCCCCTCCAGGATATCCTAAAAAATAAAACACTTGATTCATTAATGTTGCATTTACTCTGACACTACATTATACACACACTTTACTGCTCTGTATTGCATACTTTATTATCAGTCAATGTTACCACTTTATCCATGCAATATTTTGCATTATTGTCATTGAATAGTGATTGTGGGGGTGTGGTTGTGGAGCAGTGTGGAGATGTGATTATGGAGCAGTGTGGCTGTGGTTATGGAACTGGGGGGTGTGGTTATGGAGCAGAGTGTGTGTGGTTATGGAACTGTGGGGCTGTGGTTATGGAGCAGTGTGGAGATGTGATTACGGAGCAGTGTGGGTGTGGTTATGGAACTGTAGGAGTGTGGTTATGGAGCAGTGTGAGTCTGGTTGTGGAACTGGGAATGTTGCTATGGAGAGAGTTGTGATGGGATCAGATGGATGGTGTCACTATAGCTTTCAGAGGCGATCTACACAAATATGTCACATCCCAACACATTTACCTCCAAATCCAGCTATTGGTAGCCCTCCTGGGACTGCACCTGGTACTGCACCTGGTACTGCACCTGGTACCCCTCCTGGCACTCCTACCACACATCAATGGTTAGAGGTCATGCGGACATCAGGAGCCAGACAGCATAAAAGATAAAATATAAAAGATCTGTCTATCTCACCTTGCCATTATCTCGCATGAATTATAACGGAATATGCTAAAATGCAACAAATATTTGTTCTTACCATATTTAGGAGGTTTTGCCCCAACTCCATATCCTGCATCACAAATCATCAGAATACAAATAATCACAGTCAATCAAATATAATAATAATGAATCAATTCATAGAACTAACCCAGAGTGTTTCAGGCTAGTTTTATAAGGAGGGCATAGTCTATATGCCCTCATTGTAATACCATGCATTATACTATGTATTATTATAATGCACAGCCCAATGGAAAGAAGTGACCTTACATTCTTGCTCTTGCACACACAAATGAACACATATGCACAAACACACACACACGCACACACATACATATATGCATGCATGCATGCAAGCAAACAAACACACGCACACAGCACAGACACACACGCCACGGGGAACATTCTGCTACACATACACATTCACTCACATACATGCACTCACACACACAGGCACACGCACACACACACACACACACACACACACACACACACACTGCCCACACCCCTTGCAAAATTTTCCCCTTGTACCAGCTCCAGCTCCTGTTATCACCAATCCGCCTCCTGGAAGTACAACTGCGCCCCCTGGTGCTGATAAAGAGAAGAATCGAAAGATTACGTTACATTACGCTATTGTTATTTAGCAGACACTCTTATCCAGAGCATGTCAGTACTCCGGCCCCCTAGCTGTTGTTTTGGTGCTTTCTCTGTCTGTCAGTGTCGTCAATGTGCTTTTGTTTACTGTTCCCATGTGTTCCGGCCCTGCCCCGCTCTCCGCCCTGTCCCCGCCCACCTGATTTCCTGATTGCCTCCACCTGCCTGCCTGCCTGCCCACCTGCATCCCATCTCCTTGTCAGCCCAGCCCTATATCTACCCTGCTTGCCTCTGTCTTGTTGCTCTGGCTTGCCTCTGTCTTGTTGCTAGTTTGTCTCAGTGCTTGCTCTGTTATGGTCCCGCCTTGTTTCTCGTGTTGTTCCTGTAATGATTCCTGCCTGAGTTCGTACCTCGTCTCTGCCTGCTGTCCTGCCTTGGTCGCCTGATCTGCCTGCCTATCCAGTTTTTTTGACTCTGCCTGTACTGCCACCATGAACTTGCCCAGCGATTCCAAATAAAGCCCTTGAAACCTGTACTCGCCTGGTCTACATCTGAGTCCATGCCTACGCCCTGACAGAGCGACTTCCACAGGTTACAACTTTCTACATTTTACCCATTTAAACAACTGGCTATTTACTGAGGCAATTTTGGTTTAAGTACTGTGCCCAAGTGTACAACAGCAGTGCTTCAGTGGGGAATTGAACTGGCAATGTTTCGATTACACGTCCTGCTCCTAACCACTATACTACACTGCCGAGATAGTGCCGCTTCAATATGGAACATATTTCCATATGCAGGATGTAAAAATGTTGGAATATAATAGGTTTGGAGTATCCTATTTTATATTTCTATTCCCATACAATATTCTATGTTCTTACCATATTTAGGAGGTTTTCCAGCACCAGCCAATCCTGCAAGACCAATTATTTATCGTTATTGAAACAGGATGGTAATTAACTGATAATAAACCTACTGCATCTAAAATGCTGATAATGAACTACATTCATGAGATGAACAGTAGAGCTCGGAAAGGCTACCACTGAGACCTTACAGCCTGGGGTCTCACCTCCAGGATAAACTGCACCTGGTACAACTCCTGGGTACACCCCAGCACCTGGCACAGCACCTGCACCAGCTACACCAGCTGCTCCCACACCTTAGAACAAAACAGCCAGTTACTTCCTCAGCAAACATGCTAAACGATATCAACAGCAAAAATACAAAAGAGTAAGTCACACAGTTTAATGCATTTACACATGCTCATGGCAGACTCACAGTGCAATCAAACTGCAATCACACCACACTCACATTGCAATCAAACTGCAATCACAACACAATCACAGCAGACTCACACTGCAATCACAGTACACTCACAACCCAATCACACCACAGTCACACTGCAATCACAACACAATCACACTTCAATCACTGCATACACACACTGCAATCACAGCACACACTGCAATCCCAGCACACTCACACGGTGATGATGCCACCCTCACAGCATGCTCGATTGTTGATGAAAATGCGGCTTTGACCCAGTGTCTTTCTCAGTGCGACTTGTTATAAATGTCTCTTGTTATGTAGGATATAAATATCTTTACCATATTTAGCAGCTTTGGCCTGAGCTGGTGATATTCCCTGGGTTCCGACACCTGAAACAGATCGCATGAGATCAACCTCAGATGGCAAGACACCTGCTTCAGGTACACAACAGCTCATGGCAGAGAGCAGATGGGGAACACGCTTGAAATCCCACAGTGGGTAATGCCTCTCAGGCTTTAATGTACATAAAAGCACATGTAACAAGTGGGACAGTACACAGCTGAATCTGAATAACATGAGCAACAGCACAGTGATGATCACTGAATTTATGCACACCCTCTTATCCCCTCTTTTCCAAATGACTCTCATAAATACCAACCTGTTCCTGTGGGATATCCTGGCTTAGACCCAGCACCGCCTGGGAGTCCTGCTCCAGCACCAAAGCCCCCATAACCTTGAGCATGTAAAGGTCAGAGTTCACTTCGGTGTGGCAGAGGCAGTAAAAACACAAAAAAGTACTGAGGTGATTCTACGCCAGGTAAGAAGGAGGGACTTACCATATGGGACTTTTCCACCTGTGTATGGTGCGCCATAGCCACCTGTGGAGACAGCCAGACAGGTAACATCAGAAAAAATCTACAGTGTGTATAACGTCATCATTGTGTGAAAAAGAAAAAAATGGAATTAAGACTTAGTAATCTCTACTGCATTTTGTAAATTTGTGGTGGTGTGCGGTTTACTTTATACATTTTTGTGACATAGAACAACTCAGCTTGTTCTAAGGCTGAAGAAATGGTTCAGTGTAACAGCTTGACCCACTGAAGGCTGTCAGCTGCTGGGTAACCAGCATATAATGCTTTTAGGTTCAGAATTTATATACTGTTTAAATCAAGGTGAATTCTTAGTCAGAATTCATTTGACTTTGCCCATTTGGGCCCATTGCCCAGACTGAGCTGAGTAGAATAGTCTGTATTTATTATGCAACTAGAAAGAAACAATATGTTGCAAATAGAACTGAAATTCAGTAACAAGGTAGTGAGTAGGTAATAATAATCAGACCCAGTCCAGAAACCCCTGGAGCATACAGAATTAAGGAGGAGGAGAAGGCATTTGGGGGTATAATCAGACCTCATGACTGTGTTCGGGACATGGCACTGAGTGAGATCTAGAGGCTGAGGGCAGGGCTATGCTCGTCCTGCCAGTGAGCACCTGAATCAGGAGACTGTTACTGGAAACAAACAACAGTCAGACAACAGCTATTTCAGTTTGCTTAGTAGCCTTCTCTAAGGGCAATGTTCCTCAGGTGGCTTTGCATAGGAGTCTCTTGCAGGGAATGAGATGAGTGTGGCCTTGCTGGATAGCTCTGCTGGACACAAGCAGTCATGGTTTAGTAGGTTATAATACAGCCCCGAATAAGCTATTGCTTTTACTCTGGTAACTGTACAGAGAGAAGGAGAAGCCAATCTGATTTTGAGGCCGATTGGTGTTACAAAATACAATATAACAAAAAAGGCAAGAAAAAAATACCATCTCTATCAGTGGTGACTTTGCTTGGAGATGTCAAAGGCTTTGAGCCAGACTTAAATCCAAGGACAGATGTACCTTACACAACCTTCGGACTGTAATGTGTGGCTGTGGCTGCCGTGAGTGGCTGATGTGCAGTGACTGACTCCGTACATGTTTACACATTCTCATCCTTCTTTGCTCCTCCAATACACATGTAGAGTTTAATCTACATTAAAAGAAATTTAACATTTTCAATACCTTGGGCTTTGGGTGACTTGAGAGGATATCCATAAAATACTCCAGGCTGTCGTGGTCCTCCAAACCCTCGACCACCTGCAGAGAAACCCAGCTATGATCCCATTCCACCTCAGCCTGAGACCCATAACACAGAGTTATAGTACTGACTGCTTTAATAGAGGCTATGTAACACAGGGCTTTAGCACTGACTCCTTTAACAGAGGCTGTGTTACACAGAGCTGTAGTACTGGCTGCTTTAATAGAGGTGCATAACACGGAGTGATAGCACTACTTTAATATAAGCTGTGTAACACAAACTGATTGTACTGACCATTAGCTCCAAATCCACCCGGACCAAGCTGACCCCCACTTGGCACTGCATATAAAACAGAACAAGAAGGGCACACTCACCCATGTTACAAAACAGGACATCACTGCATTTTTAAAATATAACTCATATATATATATAACTCAAAATATAGTCTATGTCTTTATAAGATCAATGGCAATGCAAATAATCACTGGGTTTTGGTGTACTAAGCCACTTTGAATAAAATGATGCAGCATAGCATAAAAGGAATATTTATATGCATGTGTCATGTTTGTGTAAATGACAGTGACATTATCACATACAGTATTTGTTGAGCTCTTACAAGATTTTTGCTTGAGTCCATCCCCAGTGGCCACTCCAGGGAGAACGCCTCGACCACCAAACCCTACATACACAAAAGAGAAAAGCTCCAAACCCAGGTGCACAACAACAGCAGTGTCCAGGTATCACATGCTAAAGGAAGAGGCATTGGCACACAGCAGAAACTCACCTTTCCCAGGGACGAGGCCTCCTTGATAGAGTCCTGGTACCCCCACGCCTGCACAGCCGGGACATCACCAAAAATGCCAGGTCATCAATCGATTCTTCACTATACAAGAACTGATCCATACAAGCGCACACCCACATGCACAGATGTACACACAAACACAGCTGCAAATGTGCATGAATGTACACCCAAACACACGTGCACTCAAACACTTACACACAACCACACATGCACTCAAATACACAAAGACACACATGCATTCACGCAAATAAACATGCAAATGCACACAATAGTACATTTTACCTGGTACTTTTGCAGCCTTTGCAGCCTTTGCGGCTTTTCCTGCAGCAGCTCCTCCTGGCAGGCCAGTCTGAGGAATGACAGGTGCTGAAAAACAGATAGAGCTAGATTTATTACTATTAATGATTAAATGCAGGAAGAAGCGTATGCTATATCACATGGTGCTGTGATTTATGGATATCTGCGTTTCAGCCAGATTCATTAATAGCACAATTCCTAAGTGCTTGGTGTCTTAAGGTCTTACCTTCTGCTGCTAGTGTTACTCCACCAATGCCTCCTGCTCCTGTTCCACCCCCAAGTTTCATACCCCCTGCTCCAGGCCCTGACATGTCACGGCCAAACACAGAGCTCAGATCCCCAACACGGTCAAACACAGAGCTCAGATCCCCAACAAAGTCAAACACAGAGCTCAGAACCCCAACAAAGTCAAACACAGAGCTCAGAACCCCAACAAAGTCAAACACAGAGCTCACATTCCCAACACAGTCAAATACAGACTTCAGAACCCTAACACAGTCAAACACAGAGCTCAGATCCCCAACACAGTCAAACACAGGGCTCAGATCCCCAACAAAGTCAAACACAGAGCTCAGAACCCCAACAAAGTCAAACACAGAGCTCAGAACCCCAACAAAGTCAAACACAGAGCTCACATTCCCAACACAGTCAAATACAGACTTCAGAACCCTAACACAGTCAAACACAGCACTCAGATCTCCAACACAGCCCAACACAGAGCTCAGAATCCCAACACAGTCAAACACAGGGCTCAGAACCCCAACACAGTCAAACACAGCACTCAGATCCCCAACACAGCCCAACACAGAGCTCAGATCCCTAACACAGCCACACACAGCACTCAGATCTCGAACACAATGAAACATAGAGCTAAGATCCCAAACACAGTCAAACACAGCACTCAGATCCCAAACACAGTCAAACACAGCACTCAGATCCCAAACACAATGAAACATAGAGCTCAGATCCCCAAAAAAGTCAATCACAGAACTCAGATCGCGACAACAGTCAAACACAGCACTCAGATCCCAAACACAGTCAAACACAGCACTCAGAACCCCAAAACAGCTAAAAATAGCATTCATATCCCTAACACTGCCAAAACAACGCCCAGATCCCCAACACAGCCAAACACTCAGTAGAACTACTAATGTAGTTTCAGGAGCTCATTTCTGGAACATCATCTGTGTTAATGATCTGCTGATACTTGTCAATGCCTTAGGTGAGGGGATATTTTAGTACAAATGGACATCTGTGACTGAAACAGAATTATAAACTTGTGTTCACGGCAACACTCAGTCGTGCTTTCTATTATGCGATATATGAGGGCCATGTACCCTGTCCTGTGTAAATATCCCAAGTGAAAAACTGCATTTAAACCCATATTGACAAAAAGAAACTGAATGTAAAGCTGGGCTTTTATTTCAGAAATAAATCTGTTTTATGTTTGAGGCCAAGGAAAGGTTCCAGCTACACTTATACCTATTACTAATTATGACACACTGTACATGCATGCTTTTTCTAACACTTTACAGGCCTTGGACAGGCTTAACGTCTGTAAATCTGGTCCATTCACTTGTATCTTTTCATTTACAAGGCCATCATAGGAAACTTCTCACTTGATCTCTCTATTAAACTTGAATCTTTGTAATGTAGCTTCAGTTTTCAAAGTTTCCTGACCTTGTATGGAGCTTTGGAAAGACCTTTCAATTACTCTGCTCCAAAAAGATGGAAAAATCTTGAATTGGTTATGTTAATACCATTCTCTGATTTTAAATGTTTATCTCACACTTTTATAAGTGAGGATCACACATGTTTTTAATCTGGTTAGCCATCAGGGACAACCGTGGCTTGTATCTGTGTTTAAATAGCAAAGCCCCCCTTCAAAAAGAGATGTCAATCTCAAAGGGGTTTTCCTAGTTAAATTTATGATGAATCAAATACATATTAAAAATGCATGTGCTTGCACTGTGTTGGTGATTTCATTGTTTAATTATTGTGTTTCTGTAATGTTGAAATTTTCTATATCCATTTTGAATCGTAGAATTAATTTCAATTCAGCCGCAAATATCACCACTGCATAATAAAGAAGACATATTACTCTGTGTAAGGCACTACAGCCATGCTAAATTTGTCCCATTCTATAAGTTAGTGAGGGAAGTGAGGGAACGAGCCCATACTTACAACGTCACATACTGTAAGTACATACTTGAGGTGGAAGGGGAAGGGTGATATTTGGGAGCACATTTCAGACACACTCCACTGTCATGGTTCCAGGGTTGTGGCTCATGACAAAACAAGAGTGACTTAAAGAAATGTGAAACTATAAGTGACTCTACATTAAAACCAAGGAAATGGCAGAAGCAGTGGTGCCTGGAAATTAAGTTGGAATCATCATGCTGACAATGTTGAAAAACATTAAACACAAATCTGAAAGTTACTTTTTTTGGTAAAAAAAATTACATCCACTACTATACTGATCTTTCTCAGTATGTACAAATTGAGGCACAGCATGGCGGTAAATTTGAATCAACTTGCAGAATGTAACATTAGATGCTCTCAATATGATCTCAATATGGGCTCCTGAGTGGCTCAGTGGTTAAGGTGCTCAGGAGTTCAATCTGAGCTCTCAAGCAATGTTTATTCATGCAGTAAAATGCAATACCCTCTGTCATGAATGCTATTTAAAACTTATTTGCAGAATGATGTCTGTGCAAATGCACACCCTGGGTTGCTGAAAAGAAGGGACCCTGGGATGCCAAGCTTGTGCCCTTGCTCAAAGGGAGCAACTGAAGTCAAGTTACACTTCCTTTTTCAGATAGGGATACTCTCAACCAAGTGACGAGACATTTTAAAGGGAACTTCTTATGAAAAAAATTGAAAAATGTGGACTAGGATGCAGCCACTGTTCTCACACTCAGGCCAATCAGATCCAGTGTAGCACAGGAAGAAGAGCACCGACTTCAACCTCACCTGTACCTGGTCCACCTGGAAGACCTCCTCCTGCAACACCTGAGTGGTGAGAGGAAAACAGGGCCGTTAGCGACACACTCACATTCATGTACACACCAACACATTCATACATGTAACCGCACACACACACACACACACACACACACACACACACACACAAAATTTCCTACACACATATTCACCCACACACATTCAAAGACACAGACACTCACATTCACACACATGGACACACAGTCACTAACCTGGCTTTTGAGGTTTCAGTCCTGCTGCAGCTCCAGGAAAGAATCCACCCACGCCTCCATACCCGCCATACCCATATGCACCTGAGGATGGCAGTACAGCAGTGCTGGAGTCATTGAACAACAGGACGGTCACCTGTAATTTCCATGCATGTCACACATTTCACTTCATACGTCACCTGCAGGCTTGGTTCCACCTGGTACACCTGCTCCCAGACTTCCATAACCTTACAGTAGAGAGGGTGGGGGGGGCAGAGCCAGAGAAAAGAGAGGGAGAGAGAATTTTTAAAAACAAGTCATAAAACATGTCAAACCCTCCTAATTGTACCATTGCAATGAAGTCACTACAACACAAAACAAGCTGGAGTGCTACTGGGCCCTTAAGTGAGAATACACACAGGCAGAATACCTGGCAACTGCCAGAGACACATAGCAGGGCCAGCTTGGAAAAGGCTGACACAGACAAACCTTTCCAGCCGAAGAGGAAGGACTCTGTGCTCAATGCAGTAGAGCAGTGTTTCCCAAACCTTTTTTCTATGGACCCACTTTTTAAAAATGACAAACCATCGAGACCCAATTCACAATAGGCCTTATCTATAAATCGTGAGAAGAGCAGATTTGTGCATAAATGAATGTTCCTGACCATTTTTACTGCCATTTCTGCAATACCTTATATTATCTTGAATAGGTAAACCAGCCATTTCGAAGAGATATATGTTTGATAAATCACAACTTCATTTGGAGGTTACAATGAGAGACATTTCTCCTGACAATATTAATATCCATGGCATAATGAAATACGTCACGTCCATAGTCCCATAAGGTTATAATAAAGTTTAGAAATCCTGATCGCAGAACGCAATGTAGCGGACGTAACCAGACGTAGTGAAGGCAATGCTTCCCGCACACAACACGAATATCTCATGTCTCATGGAAATAAAGCGATTGCGCTGCCAGGCGTATGATGGTACAGTACATAGTATACCATATACTGTATATAGTATGGTGTTTGTACAACGTCCAAATCACATAACGTCCTATTTCACAGAACGTATCGTGGACGTTAATCGACGCACGGCTGTATTTCTCATTTCACATGCTCAACGAATACATGTTTTCTGCACTGCTAAACACAAGAGGGAGCCATCGAGCTGCTAGATTGAAACAGATGTGCATAAGCATTCTCTAGGCCATGTTTGCCTGGAACATTTCTGCAGAGAGCAACCATATTATTATCATGTCACTGATACTAGCTGGATGTCAGAATTTGGGTCTATAGTCAGAGAGTATAGGGGAAAGGGGTCTCGGTTTCCATCCTCATGTTTGCATCTGTGCCAACCAAAGAGATAAGTAACCCTCCACTAAACTTCAGTCTCACTAAGAACAAGGAAGAGCATTCTTACTATCACATGTCTGCAATTCTGTTCAGAGACATTCCTGCCACACAACATTTAACCAATTTAACTTCAGCAGTTCCCATAAAAATCACTGTACATTCACTTAAGCAAAATAGAAGTCCAGCTTTTAAAGGTCTTCTTTGACAGACTACACTGGGGAATTGAAAGTGGCTGGCCTATTATATTATTATAAGCTTTCATTCAGGTGAGACATATGAATAGTTTGTATTTTGTTTTGTAATACTCTGTTTATGAGCATACGCTCTGTGACATAGTTTTTTGAAGGGTCCCATCTCTGCTGACAGCTGCCAGACAGAGGAACGCTGTGGCCATTTTAAATAGGCTGCTGATAAAACACACAACCTCGAGGCTCACAAGGATGCACGCTATCACTCCGAGACCAGTGTGCTGATTCCATTCACACAGCGAGTTGTCAGATCAGTATTCCTGAGTGGTGCTGCGAGAAGGCCCTGCTGGATTGCTCTTCTCCTCCTGTGTTTGTGTAGAGGAGAACAGGATGAATGATGTTGTCAGGGATGTTGGGTTTGTGAGAGGATGAATGATGTTGTCAGGGATGTTGGGTTTGTGAGAGGATGAATGATGTTGTCAGGGCCGTTGGGTTTATGTGGTGGTGACAGGAGGAATGATGCTATAATCTCATCACCCAGGACTAAGGGAATCTGTGTTTAACTCACAGAGAATCCCAGTTGTACCTGCTATCAGCAGTGAGGACAGCCACACAACACTGTCTCTGATACAACAAAAGCAACACAGCCACATATGGCAGCTTCAGCCAAGGCTTAAAGTCCTGTACAGTCATGTACACTCATTAAAAAAAATCATATTCATTTATTCAGTCATCCAGTCATTAACATTCATTCAAGCATCCATGGTTATTTAGAGCTGGTCATCCACTATCCCTCACGAGGGAACAGCCTTTCACAGTCACCATTACAATAGACCTTAGACAACCATCACCCTCAAACCCATGTCCAATGCTCTGCTGAGGATGAGCAGCAGCAGACAAGTGTGTGCTGCAGTAAAGAGACTGATTTGGAATCAGTGATGAAGCCCCCATGCACACAGAACTGTAACAGAATCAAACCAGACAAAAGCAGGGAAATTCCTGTAAATGGTTGGCTCTACTGTTACTCAACAGAACTCACAGCAGTGAAAGCCCCATTGATTATGCTGCTCATTAGAGAATGCAGGGCATTGATTTATTCTGTCTGATACTCGGGCCAAACCAGCAGACCTGTCTGTGACACAGACATTGCAGCTGAAGTTCATTTAAAACAAACTGGCTGGACATTACTTGGCTGGCCCTGGCCCAACCTTAGCCACAACAAGTCAGCGAGACTACAGCCCAGAGAAGGAAAGCACTACTACACAACACAGGAGGAGCAGCAGGGGGACAGGAGGCAGACAGGAGGAGCAGGAGGGGGACAGGAGGAGCAGGAGGGGGACAGGAGGCAGACAGGAGGAGCAGGAGGGGGACAGGAGGAGCAGGAGGGGGACAGGAGGCAGACAGGAGGAGCAGGAGGGGGACAGGAGGAGCAGGAGGGGGACAGGAGGAGCAGGAGGGGGACAGGAGGCGGACAGGAGGAGCAGCAGGGGGACAGGAGGAGCAGGAGGGGGACAGGAGGGGGACAGGAGGAGCAGGAGGGGGACAGGAGGCAGACAGGAGGAGCAGGAGGGGGACAGGAGGAGCAGGAGGGGGACAGGAGGCAGACAGGAGGAGCAGGAGGGGGACAGGAGGAGCAGGAGGGGGACAGGAGGCGGACAGGAGGAGCAGCAGGGGGACAGGAGGAGCAGGAGGGGGACAGGAGGCGGACAGGAGGAGCAGCAGGGGGACAGGAGGAGCAGGAGGGGGACAGGAGGCAGACAGGAGGAGCAGGAGGGGGACAGGAGGAGCAGCAGGGGGACAGGAGGCAGACAGGAGGAGCAGGAGGGGGACAGGAGGAGCAGCAGGGGGACAGGAGGCAGACAGGAGGAGCAGGAGGGGGACAGGAGGAGCAGGAGGGGGACAGGAGGCAGACAGGAGGAGCAGCAGGGGGACAGGAGGGGGGCAGGAGGCAGACAGGAGGAGTAGCAGGGGGACAGATGGAGCAGCAGGGGGGCAGGAGGCAGACAGGAGGAGCACCAGGGGGACAGGGGGAGCAGCAGGGAGACAGGAGGCAGACAGGAGGAGCAGCAGGGGGGAGAGCAGCAGGGGGTTGGGGGGAGCAGCAGAGAGCACTGGCAGAGGAGTGAGGAGAGAAACAGAGCCACAGACTGCAGCACAGCCTGATTTTCCTCTAGTCCCCTGCAGGATCAGTGCAAGTTTACATAAGGTCATCTCCAGCTTTTGTTCTCTCTAACCAGAAGAATATGAGCTCATTAATCAAGTTGTACTTTTCAAATTTCTCCTTTAATTTTGTGAAATGCAGTAATACGGTCCTGCCGAGAAGGCCTGAGGTGTTAAAAGCTGTAGGCTTTCAGGGCCAAGTGTGAGAGCTGCGGAGTCTGGAGCAAGTAGAGCTGCCGAAGGGTTTAATTTAAGAGAGCGGAGAATTCCCTGGCACACAGCCATGATATCTGCCTGCAGCTGAGGAGAACACAGCACGGACTTTGGAATCTGACTGTGTGGAATGCCTGGGAGATCTGAGGGACCTCTTTGCACAATTATTTTAATGAAGGTTAGACCTCGGCAGGCTGGACACAGGGAGGGAGCAAAATAACAAACAGCATGACAAAGCCACTATTTTTTCATTGAGTCTCCTACAAGAACAATCCCAGTAGGGCGCTGACCTCTGAACTATTGAGTTTCCCAGAACACCCCAGACATTCACTTATTCACTCCAGTGGCTCAGCAGTAGTTGCTGAATCACAATGCAACAATGCATAGTGTAGGCTGAGAGAAAGCCAATAAAAAAACCCTTAAAATGAGATGTTTTTCTGATGCTGTGATGTCATTACTTTCACAGGTGGATCCCTCACTGTGAGGAGGTCACAGTACACTAGGTGCACAGGTCACCTGCAAACATGAGAATGTGCATGGACGGCCATTGTACTGACCTAAGACCAGCCAGAGAAGTAGAAATTACAGTGTGTTACAAGTTGTTGTGCTAATCTAAGGTCAGACAGAGAGAGAGATGAGAGTGCGTGGAGTTATGTAGCTGATGATCTGATGTGAGATTAGCCAGAGCCACAGATGCAACATTACTCCTCACTTTGTATTGACCTCCCCCCCGTGTCTTGTCACTTCCACATACCTCACACCGTCAGTCATGCTGCTGTTACATGAGCAAATCTCCGAACATCCGGGAGTAATTAGCCGGTCTCTCTCTGTCTCAGGACAGTGTTGCTGGACTTTGAGAGCTTGCTTTTGTTTCTCTGCATGACTCACTAACAGTTTGAATGAGAGGTCCCCGGACTCCACTCGGTGGAAGGACTGGAACTGAGAAAATTTCCCTGTTCCTCTCTGCCGCCATCCCCGCCAAAACTCAAATATATCTGGAGCAGTTTTCTGGCACACTTTTCCTCTTCTCTTCCATTCTCATTTTGGATAATCATTTTTGCTGCGAAGAAATTGAATATGTTTTGCGCCATAGAAACTCTTCTCTAGGCAGAAAGTCTGTGTTGATTCTGTGGTTCCTGTGTCAGTGGAGACTCTACACAATCCTTGGACGTAACCAACATGCTTGGATGACCAAACGCTGGCAGCAAAACTGAGCCCTGTTTGCAGACTCCTGTAAAAACATCCATAGCATTGGTGCTGACTGCACTAAATCTAGCTATCTGTCTGCCTGGGCCTGCTGTGCTGTCCTTAGGCCCATGTTCTCCCTGTTCATCAATCCTCTCAGAATTACTCCTAAGAGTCCTGCTAAAAGTACTTTCAGGAGTAAAAAAAATCCTACCTAAGAGTAGGTAGTGGGGGTTATTTATGAAGATTCCTACTCTTTCTCTCAGCTGGGAGTACGATCCTTTCTTTAAGTAGATCTCAATTTACAGTATGTTTGTGACATTGTCACAAGGGTCACAAACGAGCGGTGGTGATGACACTTCTCAGTTTGACCCAAAAGTTGAGGAAATGACCGTGTGCCGCATGCAGTTGAAAAGCAGTAGTACTGTCATACAGCATGTCATACAATTCTTGAATATGATCAAACATTTCATAAATGTCAATAAATGCCAACAAATTAGCATGGGTAGTTTCCACTGTTGGTCAACCTGAAGCAGCAGAAATAAGTATTTGGAATAGTTTTGTGGTCTTAACAATAAAATTTTTTTATTGTTAAAACTTATTGTTAATATTGCCCTATATTAACATAAAATATATAATATCAGCATTCATCATCTCTCCTGAGGATAGGATAAGAAATCCAAAACATGAAACATAACTGTTTGATGTGTAGGTAGCTGTTACACTTGCCCTCTGCACCTGCAAGCAGCTGTGGGAATGGAGTCATCAGGTATGGTTTTTGGTCTCTTATCACTGAGTAGGTGATATCCTGATATCCTAATGGGACCATACTGTATACAAATAAAAGCTTTTTCTCTATAACTAAGAAGCACAAAGTTACAGCTACTGTTCTTCAGAGGTGAATGCTGATGTTCTTCCTGTAGAGGAACAGTGTCTATGACAAAATACCATCATTTGCTCACCAATATTTTTTTTTAACAGACCCGTGTTGTCAAATGTATGCAAAATGGCTTCCCTCTTCCAAAAAAAAAGTGCTTGCTGCCTCTGTGCAGCCATCTATCGGCAAATCCTAACCAGTTAGCACTGCTTACAGTGACTGTTAAATGTCTACTGAGATATTCTCGCAGAGTTCTGCACTGTCGTTCGGTTTGTTTCCATCCTAATTCAGAGAGGCGCCAGGGCCACGCCCGGTCCTCACTGTTTGGCTCATGGCCCCTGAGCTCCTCACTCGCGGTGTGAGTGTGCTTTACTCTGGCACACACACCGACCACAAATACCTCATCATTTATTTCTATTATTTATTATGTCTCAAGCAAAGCTATGGTGCAAATCATGCAACGAAAAACCTCAATAAAAGAGCCAACAAGCGGTGGTATGTAAAGCTGGCAATGCTAGTAACACATTCCAGCTGGTCCACACATGGAGTGAGAGCCCATCTCCACAGTGCTTATCTGACAAGTCAGGGCTGAGAAATGATTATTACTGGGCAGGTCAGAGTGCCTCCCGAAAACCGTCTTTTGAATCACTTTCCTTCCTGCCCTTTTGTAATTCCTCATTGTGAGTAAAGAGAATGGCTCTACCTGAACCCATTACATTACATTCACTCAGTCTAAGACAAGCTGCACATTCTACCTCAGTGATCACAACCTCTGAGAGCAACAGCAGAAGACAGGAGAGCTCTGCCCATTCAACACGATCTTGAGACTTCCAATACATGCAACGTTGTTGGTAAGTAATTCATACCTACTTTGAAAATATAATTAAGCTACCTATGAACCTACGTACAGACTCAAGAAATAATCTTTCTGCTCTGTTTTCTCATAGAAAACATTAACATGCCTGTATGTCTATGACTATACTTTCATTTACAGCACACCCCCCAATCAGCAACTGAGAAAAAGTCACATTTTTTCCACAGTAAGTCTTTAAGGTGCCAGTAACAATTGGAAAAATGTTTAAAAGCTATTGAACAACCTTCTCAAATATTAAATGGTTTCTATAAAAATGGCTCTGAAACCTCTCCAACTTCTGCAAAATTTCAAATGGTTTCAATAAAGGTTGAACTATTTGAACCAGTTTCCCATGGCAAAGTATTGGTAATTACAGAAATGCCTGAACCACAGAGACTGTCATGGTTCCCTTATGTTTTTTGGGTGGGGGACGTATGCAAAAAGGTAGTTCTATTGGATTGGAATCTGATCACTCTGAAAATGTCCTTACCTGAGAACATAGCCAAAAAAAAAAAATCAATGTTCAACAAAGCAAGCGAGGACACAGCTTTTATTTGCCCAGATCTCAAAGAAGAGACTAAACCCTAATCCCACCCCTAAACCTAACCTTCTAACCCTTACCCCAGCCATGACCCTTACTCCTAACCTTAACCCCTAGCTCTAAATCTAACCCCAACAGCTAGTTTAAACACTAAACATACAAATGATTTTACATGTTTTTATAACTTCACATTACTTACTTTATGGTATTTGTGTAAATTCTATTCATATATTTGGTATCACTTTCTGCAACTGTATATACCTTATTTAATGTATTATGTGTTTTTATTAAAATATTTATCAAAATCTTTTGATATCAAGTTATACCAATATACCAATCAATACCAATTGATTCATTTATCTACAAAAAAAAAAAAAAAAACAATTATGTGTGTTTGTGTATATCCAAGAGGACTGTACCATTCCAATCCAATACCAACACATACCCACGGCCTCCCTGAGTTACTGTTAGTGTACTGGTATGATAATGTAAGAAACGGTAAAAAAACTCCCCTGGTGACCTCTCTAGATGGACTTCCACAGACAGACTCCCTTGTCTTTGTACTACAAGGCTGAGAGAAGAGGCTGCCACTTCGGCATAGACACACCCAAAAAATACCTTGCTCTAGTAATGACCAGATGAGCAGCCATTTAAGAGGGTACTAACAAATTAGCAGCTAAATCCACCCTGTGAACTCACTATGCTGAAAACAAACACCTGATTTATGGTCTAACAAATTATTAAACCGTAAAACATACGCAATTAACTCTAAGCCAACCCCAAGCCCAACCACAACTGTAACCCTATCTGTAATCTTAACAATTAAGTTAAAAAATAGTAGAGAAATATGTACAATGTAAGAAATAAATTGTTGCAGTCAGATTTGCTTTAACCTGGTTTGACCTGTAATTGACCTGGTGTGTCCTGATTTCACCTCATCTCTTTTTCTCTCCATTCATATAATCTGCAAACCATTTCCAGTAAAATTTTTTCTAATATTGTTTCCTTTCAATATATGGACTAAAATTCTCTTGTGAGGAAAAGAAAGCACAAAAGCAGTGTACTCCAGGGACCTAATTAAAGACTTCCAAAGCATGTGCACCAAACAAAATTTCCTATCCAGAGTTGGCTGGGAATCATTTTCCTTTAAGCTTGTGCCCTGAAATATGTCTCCTTTTGCTGTTAGGGGAGAGTAATAGTATTGTTTCACTGTGTCTGTGACTGCAGGCATTATTTGATACTACATTACCAAAATATAGCAAATAGTGTAACAACAACTGCTGCACTGCTAAACTCTGATCACCACTGAAATGGCTATGGAATGGTCATGTGGTTCAGTCTGCATGTCACTCATACGCCCTGTGACCTTAGGTGACCTTCAGCAGTGTCCTGTGCTGTGTGGAGAGACGGTGGAGCAGTAAACACACTTGTTTGAATTTGATTCATTAAGTTACAGGAAACACGTCTGTGAAGATCTGAAGCTGGCAGTGGACACTGTCTGCCTCCTGTCTTATAAATAATCCATGTTTCTTCCTTACAGACAGAGAGTGAAATCCAGTGATTAAAAAGACCAAGGATCCCTTCTCCAAATGGTTGCAATTAATGACTTCAACTGAATATCCAACACTAATGTCCACTGAGTGTCTACAGTCAGCAGACTCTGCCGACAGATTTCACTTGACTCTGAGTGAAAGTTTCTGTTGAGTTTGAGTTGAGTTGAGTTTCTGAGCAGAAAAAAATCTTGGAAGAAATGACTGTAAGTAGCCAGATATTATCAGAATTAGCTGGGTTCATTTCACCTCTTATCTCTCCAAACACATAAGGCAGCCATGATGAAATCAGCACTGCGGGAGGAAATTAAATAATAGCAGCAGTGCACTAAGACTGCATCACCTCACCAGCACAAAACGGTATTTCCTGTATGCTATCTGTACAGGGCCAATGGAGTACATGGGCTCAGAGGTTCCCCTTATTGTACAGCTGAAGCTGTAATAACAGTAATCAGTACAGCAGCAGCATTGTTCTGCCACTGTAAAAGTACATTAGCATTATCGCCCTTATCCAAATGCTCAGGTCCAGTTCGCATAATGACACTGACAAAACAGACCAAAACAGGATATCCAGGAGTGCGGCCAAAAAGAGCAAACCAGCCACAGCAAAAAAAAATCCCGCTAAAACACACCTCCTGATACACCTCTAAACACACTGCTCCCCCATACATGCCTCTAAACATACTGCTGTCCTGCACCTGATTCCTCACCGGCTTCACAGGTATGTGGGCTATAGGATGTAATCTAACACATGAGAGAGTCACCTGTAAGTCACCTAAGGCAGGAGGAGACATTTTATGCAACAGAACTTACCTGGTTTAGCAGGTTTTGCACCAACTCCTGTTGAAATGTAGAAATGATCAGTGAAGACTAATTAATTAGACTATAGATAATTAGAAGAAACAGTATTAAACTGGAATGAATACAGACATGAATTCAATAATGATTGTTAATGTTTTATACGACTTGTGGATCAAATAACAAGGTATTTCTCTCTAGTTTCTTGATCCTTTACAAAACTAGGGTCTCTTACCTGCTCCTGTACCAGGGCCAGCAAATCCACCTGCAAAAACACAGCACGCACTCACTGCATCATCATCATCATCATCATCATCATCATCATCATCAACACATTCATCTCTCTATATGACTACACTATTATGACAGGAGTCATCAGAGGACCAATTTTGGATAACTTGCATTGAATTAAACTAAATAATAGCTTTCTAATATACATTTGGAGCACGTGCCCTGTCAAGACAACAAAACAATGAAAGACAACAAAACAATGAAAAGGAAACACTTAAACCTATTGTGAAGAAAGACAGAACAGGGAGTCTTAAATGCAGAGTATCTTAAAGGGACCTTGAGTGAGCTGTAACTAAGTATCAGATTTAGAGCATGGGCTTTGAGCTTTGGGCTTTGGGAGACAACACACAATATTCCTGAACCTGTGCGGATTACTTCACAGGCCTGTGATGACATCATGTGACTATGAGCAAAGGGGTACATGCTGCAACATCACATCACCACATGCTGAGTCTTCCCGTGGCTGGCTCAGACTGATGACCTCACAGGCCCACAGTACATCGAGGGGTTTTAAGTCTTAAATCCACCAGAAAGGAGGGAGAGCTATGCTGCGTTTCACTAGATTTATTACTCCACCTCGTTTAACTTTTGGATATTACTAATCCAGATGTAACAGTCACAATGTTAAATGGCACCAAGTTTAAAGTGGGACACAGGTTCATTTGTAATAGTTACTACCATACCATCAATATCATAGTTACAAATAAAACATGTTCAGTTCAGTTCACTGTTTATGCCCTGTCATTTCATCTCTACGTGATTTAATAACCCAGCTGTTAAATTTTTACATGCCAAATGTTACTGACAAATACAGCCAGTCCCTGTCAAGTAGACCATAGTGAGTCCTGCATAGTGCATTTGGGGAGGGGGAGGATTGCTCCCAGGGTGTCAGATGGGTGGAGAGGGCAGAGGGTACCTGGGTATAGACCACCTCCTACTGCAGCTCCGCCTGGAGGGACATACACACCTGAAAAAGTACACAGAATAAACATGGCCTGAGAAATGCACATTAAAACCAACTTCTACAGCCAAACTCTGAAACTGAGCAAGGTAATCGAAACCATCAAGACAAAGCCTTGTTTTAAAGAACATGATTAGAAAAAAATCCCTTTTGTTTCCAGAGAAATTAGGGAGTTGGAAACTTGCTTCACCAATAATTCTTTCCTTGTAAGGATTTTTGGCCAGGGCTCAGGGAAGTCCTGGGATGGCGATTGTGGAGCTCAGAGATGGCGACCTCTTCGGTAAGAACAGCAGAAAGAGATCTACCCAGACTGGGCTCAGGCCACTGCCCTTGGGACTCTGGCATCGCACGTCAATTACAGAGTAACATGCTGAAGAAAAACCTGGTTTACATCTCAGAAACATGCTACAGTGTAAAACTGACCTTCTTATGATGAAGTAGATCATATTTAATGGCTTTTACATGTTTGTAGACCAATTAATTTAAGCCACATGTCAAAGGCTCACACATGTTTGGAGTGAACACAAATAACAGGAGATGAATGTAGGACCGTATGATCAGAGGATACTGCAGTACTACACAGCTGACTATTAGGGAACAGTGCTGTACTATACATTAGTGAAGTATAGATTACAATCCAGAGGAATACACAAACCCTTGTAATATTCTCACTGTTCGAGAAAAAGGGTATTTGAAAATAGGGAACATCTCAGAAATAGTCTATTATTGATCTAATTTATGGTATTAGTGTTAAAAAAATCAAATATATCAAATTTAATAGGGTGCTCTTAACACAGGAAATGCCACAGAGGGCTTCACAGCTTGGTTGTGTAAAATAAATTATGGTGATGGTGATTACAGATACAATTCATCATATTGTACTGGACAGAACACTTGACTTAAGGGTAAAACACAAAAGACATAGACCAACGGTGCTGCTCTCTCTGGCACAGAGTCCCATATCCCTGTTCTCTCTGGCACAGAGTCCCATAGCCCTGCACTCTCTGACACAGAGTCCCATAGCCCTGCTCTCTCTGGAACAGAGTCCCACAGCCCTGCTCTCTCTGGCACAGAGTCCTGCAGCCCTGCACTCTCTGGCACAGAGTGCCACAGCTCTGCTGTCTCTAGCACAGAGTGCCACAGCCCTGCACTCTCTGGCACAGAGTCCCACAGCACTGAAACAGAGACACACAGCTCCACAGCCATAATCTCTCTAACACAGATCCCCGAAGTGTTACTATCTCTGGCAGAACCCTACAGCAGTACTGTCTTTGACACAGAGTTGCACAGCACTGTTCTCACTAGCAGAGAATCCAGTCTCGCAAAGCTCTCCTTGGCACACAGACGTGCTTTTTCATGAATAAGCTGTCAAGGGCCCTCTACAGGGAAATAAGCAGACCAGTCACCCAAGAACCCTAAACCGGGCCTCTCACATTACAGCAAGTAGAAAGAATTCAGGAAATGTCCTGGCAAATAAGAGCATATGGAGCAAAGAGGGGTAACGAGCAGCTGATACGCTCATTTCAAATGGAAACAGTCTACAAGACAGGAGGGGTTTTGCACAGAGTGAGTTTACTGAGGACAGAGGGGGCACACCATATATGTGCAAAAAGATGATATTCAAACCGCAGATCAGAAAAGACAGCCTATTTAGTCTATCTTTTCTGGAATGGATTATGTTTTGTTTAGCAGAAACTCTGAAGTTGTGTATCTGCAAGGACTCTTTTTCAAAGAGTTTTGCAATTGCCGAAATATTTTCACAACACGGTTCTGAGGAGCTCAAAAAGGGACTACTTGGAAGGAAGCTTACTTGAAAGGCACATGGCAGACATATCTTTAATAACAAATGACCTCACTTTTCAACTCTGATGGATCCTCAACAAGGATGATCTTTAACTGGTTTTAATTGAGACCATGATGGGGTTTGGACTGGAACCGGAGAGCTATCTAGTTACATGCTTTTGGCTGTGTGCTGTTAACGTCTCTGTTGTGAGAGTATTTGAAAGCCACGCAAATCTCAAAAACACAGCCAGACCCCTCAGCATTACCTCACCCCCGGTCTCTCTGCCCCAAAGCAGCCTTCATCCTCAACAGAAACTGAATGAAAAATCAGGGAGGCTGTCCAGCAGATTCAGTGTGTTTTAAAATGCCTGAGAGAAACAAGAAAAACTTCTTTGTCTGAGAAGGACAATTGCTTTACATGTTAAAACATAACAAGAATCCTTAGCTGCCTTCCTGTAAAGAGGTGTGTGGTCACCACCAGCACTAGTACTGATTTTGCCATGACAGATATTGTAACACAAATAGTAGTAGTAAAAGTATAAGCTTTTAAAACGGGATCTGGCAGCTTTGCAATGTGCTTTATTGTTATTTATTTTGACCCCTGAACAAAACTGTTATACAGTAGGTCTATATTTCATACCCAGGTGTCTGTGCTCCTGCAATGACCTTTGACTTGGTGGGTAATCCTGCACTTGACCTGTTTTTTCAGTTCACTGGTTGTCAGAGCTGTTACTGCCAGGCGTAACACTCTTGTGCTTAGGGCACAATCAAAGGGGGGATTTCCTGTAAAAGCTGAAAGGGAGCATACAGATTACAGAACACGTGTCAACCAAGGTTCTTACTACAGCCTTTCCTTTGGGCACATTTACACCTAGTATTACACCTGTTCAGCCGTGATTGGATAGTCATCCAGACACTTCTCATGCATTTATCACTGGTATTAAAATGCACCCTAAATGTGACCAGATTTCTCCTTTCCCTCAAAATATGTAAAACACAGCAGCACAGCGCATGTAGTTCACCTGACATTAAAGTAGTAGATTAACCTATTTAAAATCATGGCAAATAACATGACAAAAACTGACTGTTTTTAGTATTATCAATTGCATAGGTCAATTTATTTCCACCCAATTTAATAAATATATATATATATATTTCGATAACAATTAAGTTTCACCATTTGTAGCCTTGCTGTTTACAGTAGCCTAGGTGAACAGGCTTAGGTCTACTCTCACTCCTGAAGCAATGGCGGGTGCACAAGTTGCTGCATAGTAAGCATGGTACCGATTTTCTCATTACAGAGGAAGAGGCTGGCTTCAGAGACTAACTATACACATAGAGGCAACTGCCAAAATAAAGGAAACGCCTGAGTGAACAAGGGATACAAAAAAATATTGAAACCAGATGCTTCCACACAGGTATGGTTCCTGAGTTAATTAAGCAGTTAACATCCCATCATATTTAGGGTCATGCATAAAAATGCTGGGCAGGCACAGTTGCTCAATATTTTGGTTAACATGGATAGAGGAAGAGATCGCAGTGACTTTGAGAGAAGGGTGACCATTGGGGCACCTCTAACAGGACCTTCAGTGACAAAAAGCTTAGCTTGCTGATGTTTCATGAGGAGCAGTGGCAAAGGTAGGGAAAGACATTATCAGCTAAGGGAAACTGTGGTCATAAGCGTATATTCCTCAACCATGATGTCTGTACATTGCTTCAAGATTCAAGATGAACAACTCTGAATTGGCTGACTGCAGATATCAAGGGCATGAGCAGGTAGACCAGTCAAGAACTTTACAGACACGGATGCTATGGTCAGGTTACAGTGCATAAACCCTCTATTACCTCTAAACATGCATGTTTGTGAGTAAAGTGGTGCAAACAACACAGGCAGTAGTCTAGCTCTACCAAACAGTGGAAAAAAGTTTACGGTCAGAGGAGTCATCCATCATCCTGTTCTCAACAAGCAGACAAGTGCATGTGTGGTGCATGCCAAAAGAAACCTGCAGACCTGAGTGCTTGCTTCCTGTGATGGGGGCTGGGGGCTTTATAGCAGTCACACACAGCCCCTTAGAGGGCAAGGTAAACGCCAATAAATACAAAGTCATTCTGAAAGATCGCCTTCATCCTGACCTATCCTGATGGGAATGGTCTCTTCCAGGATGACAACGCCCCCATCCACAGGGCACTGAGCGGTCACTGAATGGTTTGATGTGCATGAAAGTGATGTAACTGTAAACATGCCATGGCTGTCTCATTCACCAGATCTTAACCCATTTGAACACTTATGGAAGATTCTGGAGCTGTGCCTGAGACACCGTTGTCAACCACCATCAACAAAACACAAAATGATGGAATTTCTCATGGAAGAATGCAGAGCTGTATAACTCCAATAGACTTCCAGACACTTTAGAGTCTATGCCAAGGCACATTAAAGCTGTTCTGGCAGCTCATGGTGGCCCAAAGCCCTATTAAGACACTTTATGTTGCTGTTTCATTTATTTTGGCAGTTACCTGCACAACGAAGATGTAAATAACGCAGATATATGAGGTGCTTGTAAAGATTCTAAAAAGGGATGGGCTTGTAGGATGATGCAAGCTGTAAAAAACAATTTCAAGAGTTTGGAGCATTGATGCTTGGCCTAAACATGGACACAATGCATCCTTGAATACCGTGGTAGGTGGCTCAGCAAATCCGATCACAATTAAAATCTAAACTTAAAGTCAAAGTTTATTTTTCTAGATAACATTGCTTGTGTGGAGTCTTGATTTGGTAACATACATTAGTCAATTACATTCCTCCACTGAAGTAAAATGAACAGTGGGACATGTCCAGGCATGCTTTATCCATACAGTCTTCTATCAGAGGAACTGATATTGACATGTTTACTGACCATTAGCTGGGATTTTATTTTATTATGTATTTTCAAGAGCTGAAGATACAAACAAATATTGTACACACTGCACCTCCTACAGATGCACATACATACCCTACATCACCAGCTATGTCCTCAAACCCAGAGTCACTGCTGCCGCAAGCCACTTGCTGTTGTTTGTCTACTTCATAGAGTACAACCTTTTACCATGAATAAAATCCTTGTAAACACATACATCCTCTTTGTTGACAAATATAGCACAATTAGGGATTAAGCATTGTGCAAAGAGTTAAGAGGTTTTGTAATGCGTACATTTCAAGTGTAGTGACGTGGGAAACAAGGGACTAGCAAAATTAGCAAAATTCCAGCTTCAGTAATGTGCAGAATAATTGTTTAGCAAAGATTATAATCGCTGAGATTTAAATACTAGGCTCAGAAAATGTTGCACCTCCTGTTAATACCATAGAGTGCAATGTGATCCTTTTCCTAGCATTGCTGTACTTCACCTGTAATAAGTCCCCAAATGCCTGTATTCACCGCCTTCCTCTTTACATGTACTCAGTTCTAATGGAATACGCTCTGTGACTGCAGAGGAACAGGGGCTTTGGGAAAAAGCACTTTTCCCATCTCGCTGAGTATGTAACCGTGCTGACAGGAAGTCTTTGTTTTCATTTCAGACTTTAACACTTATGATACAGTTACATTTGTTTTCTGAACCTCATATCCTCCATCTGGGTCCCAAAAGTAGGCCCTGGGTATTGGCCTAATGCATTTTCAGCTAGTGAGAGCATGGCAGTAGGCCGAGTTTTTGTCACAATCAAGGATTATATTTTCCAGTGCGCTGAACAAAAAGGCTTTACGATAAAAAGGAATATAAGGAGTATATTGTTGATAGCATAAAATTTTCTCACTCTGCACTAAGACCCCAGCAGAGTTGTCAGACACATCTGCGCCCTAGAAACATAAACATAAAATAAACTACAGCTATAGAGGCTACAATATTTAACCCCTTTGCACGTGACTTATTTTATGCTATGTAGTGCGCGTCTTACGTTGCACGTGACCAAGCTCTGTCTCAACTGAGGAAGAATAATTCTAGAGTGCATGTTTGGATTACAACATTGTGATATCTGAGCTAAATCAAAAATGAAAATTGTACTGCTTATATTCCTTGAATATTTCATCAAAAAATGCCGTATGTGTGATGCATTGAGCATCTACATTCTTTGGAGAATTCAGCCTTCTGCTCGAGAACCAGCTTCTCCATTTATTTCAGCACATGAGATAGAAGGATGAGAAAAAGGATATGAGGGTGACCAAGTGGCCATGCACTGATCTCAAACAGGAGATGAACTGTTGTAGTGAAACCACTGCAGTAATGTGGGCATTAGAGTCATACATTCAGCCCCTGTCCATGAGGGACACCCTTGTCAGAAGAAGCTATGCATGAGCAGATCTTAGTCACTGAGGAGCTGGACCTCAGATAACGGGGGAAACACACCAGCCAGCAGGACTCTGTCAGAGGTCATTGTTCACCAATCACACAGAGGTGGACAGAGGAGCATCTGCAGAACAGCAGAATGCCACCTCACAGTCACATGCAGTGCTCACAGTGTGCTAACCCAGCACAGCCTCAACCTGGCAACCGCGGTGCTGCTGATGCCTGGAGATATGGCATGAGCCACTCATGAGATGGTGAGTGTCCTCATTTCAAACCATTGGAAGTTCACTGCGCTCGACGAATTACGTCCATCCATGAAGTTGATTGGTTCTTAAAACCATAATAAATGAATTTTAAAAACTGACCTTACATAATTCTCATACTTAAGTTAGAAATGACCTTGTGTGAATCGTTCCAACATGGCACAAAAATGTATTTTTTAAAATTTTTTTTATTAAATCCTTTAATGAATATAATAAAAATAACAATGTGATTTACATTAGTTATTGGAATTTCCCTGTGACAATTACTACAACTGTTATGGTCTGTGCCATGGTGCAGTCAATGTCTGTAACTAAATTAAAAAATAAGTAAACTCTGATGCACATAAACTGAGACAACTGTTACTGTGTAGGCTACACTTGTGCTATCTTTTGCATAAGTACCCATTTATTCTTCAGGATGCCCCTGATGACCTTTTACTGTTTTAGTGTAGTGATACATTACTCATGAAATTCAACAACTAACTTGACTTTGCTAACAGTGATTTCCTTATTGCAATAAAACCCCCACAGAGCAACAGCTGCAGTGCTTTAAGTAGGTAGGATGTACTGTGAGCAGTGAAAGGTAATTAAACAACAAGGTTTTACACTGTGTGTAATGCAGTAAAATATAATCACAATGCAGTTATGAGCACTACATACACAAAACAAAAAAGATGAGTGGCTAAGTTACGTATTCATTATTGTCCATAAAATGCATTGATTATGTTTGTAATCTTGTCAACACTATGACTTGTGGTGTTGCCATTGTATTACTGTAATTTTATCTTTGTTTATATGCCAAACCCCCCTTGAAAAAGAGATGTCAATCTCAATGGGGTTTCCCTGATTAAATAATAATAATAATACATAAATAAATAAGGAAATAATAGAAATAACAATAATGAGTGAATTATTTTATTTTATTTTATTCATCCACTCATATGAGTGGATGCCCTTTGCTTTTAGCTGTCTATACTTGCAGATTATACTGCAAGTATGTCCAATGCTATGTAATGTCTTTAAAAACTGTTACTCCTCACAGCTATATAAATCATTTATAAATGCTTTATAGCAGTGATTCACAGAAAATTCATGTATAGTAACATGAGAGATTGTAAATTCTAAAATTCTGCTCTACTACATGCCACATATTGAGAACATTATAATATAGCATCACAGCATTAGACAACAGCTGTCTAATTCTTGGTTTAAGCAATTACAGTTTGTCATTCATATTTAGTGTTCATTAATGCACTATATATGTCTTAGAACAATACAGTTAGAATAAGGCCTTTCTGAATTAAAATGAATACATCTGTCTGTGGGGTGGGGTGAGGAACCAATGCACCTGAACAACATGAAGGTGATTGACTCAGGGTGTCAGCAATAAAAGAGCTGTTATGTCCACAGTGAGAGAGGCAGGACTGGACGACAATGAGAGGACGAGAAAGTGAGCAGTCGGGATTGTGAAGCAAGTAGAGGACAAGACTTTGAGAGTGAGACAGAGGGCAGCAGTGGCAACTGGATCAGCTACTGAAATCCCAAAGTGACTCGACCCTTTAAAATGGAGACAAATCACTATCTAGCTATTTGTCTCACATAAGCTAGAGAGTTACCTCATTTAGCTATACAATAAATGCACAAAGATAACTTTGTTTCTGTTGGAGAAGCTAGCTTGTGTGGGCTGTTTACTAGCTAATTAGTAGAGGAGAGGTTAGTGACAACTGCAAAAACTGCTGCTGGTCTAGGGAGTTTGTTCTTCACACAGACAGTGGTAGCATTAAGTTTACTGTCTTCCTAGCTGGCAATTAGTGAATTATTTGTCTCATGTTAGCTAGCTAGTCACGTTATTTATAAAAACAATAAACATGGGCAACAACTAAAATAAAAATATACACTCTTGCAGCCTCTGTGAGGGACTTTTCTTATTATTTATGTAGTGTGTGAGTTCCCTTTACTTGTGTGTAGTTCTCTCCTTTGTACCCACACACCTGTGCCTAACCAAGTGATTATGGACTGGGTCAAGGTGCAACAGCAGTCTCTCCCAACAAGCTGTCAGCCATAGTCTGGGCCATGTGTTCCAGCACATCTTTATCGAAGACTATCGGCCGACCCCGGCTGACTGTACTGGCAGAGCAGCCGAGGTGACTGTTAGGTGTGAGTGTCCCCAGCTTCAGATCCAAAAGCAAGAGACAGTGTGATGGATATGAACACAGACAAGCTGGTCTGTATTTCAGCCAATGTCCTGTTTTGTGGAATGGAGATTTACCAGCTTATTGGTGCTTTGAATGTGCTGGAGGAAGTTGACCTGCTAAAACAGAGGAGCCTTGAGCTGAGCTCATTACAGGTCACTTAATCCTGTTGCTTTCTTTTAGGTGTACTATTTTGTTACGTTTGGCATGGTCACCTAGAGTCCAAAAATCTTACAAAATATAGCTAGAACATCATAGAAACCTTGTTGTCACTGCGAAAAACTTAACCCTAAAAATATTTCTATTGCATAGTAAACTAATTCACTACAAATGAACAATATAACCCAGTGAGATATGGGGCGCCAAGTGTAACAGACCTTTTTTCGTAGACAGAATGCCTTCTGTGCTACGAAATGCATAAATTCATTATGAAACCCTGTAACACTGTAACGCCTTTTGTCCATGAAATATTGAAGCGAGCACACACTTTCGTGCACAGAAAACAAAACGGTTGATTCCTGTCATGCACTTAATTGACCGTTGTTCTTTTCATTTTGTGGACAAAGTGGGCTGAATGCACTTTGCACTATGTGGACGAAAGAAACTCATTTTGTAGACAAAAGTAATACTGTCCACGTAACAGATGGCCAGCATTTATGCTGTTGTGGCACAAAATGCGGAATGCTCTATAATATCATCATTCCGTGCCATTGAATGTTCATTTTGTCCACGTAACTGTTTTGCTGATTACTGAAAGTATTACTGAAAGTATGATGCGCACGAAAGGGATTTAGCACAATATATTCAGTGATTCTGCAGTTACAGAAGGCATTCCATCCATGAAAGCAAAGGCTGCTTGAACTTTCGTAGACATCAGTGTTTTGCTTTCGTGGACGGAATGCCTTCCGTCAGTTACAGAACTTCCAAAATTTTACAGAAGTTACAGAATGTCCACTTACCAAAATTCTTACCAACCTGCAGCATGGTGCAGTGGTAAGGAGTGTTGAACTACATTCATCTCGTAACCCAATAAACACCAGTCTGATTCCTGACTAGGGCACTGCTGTTGTACCCTTAGGCAAGGTGCACAACTCATAGCTGGATGTTTAACATATAAAAATTGTAACCTGTGCAAGTCACTCTGAAAATGGGCATCTGCCAAAAACATTAAATGTAAATTAGGCATTCTCATAATTTGCTCACACTGTACTCCTACTGCCCTTTTTACTGTTTTAGAAATTGCAAATTCCATAATCAGAAAGTATAACAAAAATATTTTACTATATAACACAAAATTGTCAGAGCTTGCAAAAAACTCTATACGAGAATGCAGTACAATTGAGACAATGGAGCTCATAAGCCAAGTGTGTTTTGTGAGACAGTATCCGTGAGACAGGGGAGCTCATAAGCCGAGTGTGTTTCGTGAGACAGTATCCGTGAGACAGGGGAGCTCATAAGCCAAGTGTGTTTCGTGAGACAGTATAAGTGAGACAGGGGAGCTCATAAGCCGAGTGTGTTGCGAAATGCTTGGTAGCCCATGTCTCATGCTTCATTAGTAGGAGCCCAGTATTTATTGATAGCACATCAGAGACTGTCTCAAATTTGTCTCCTGAACAAGGGCTATCAATACAGTTTTATCTTTAAGGAATTCAAGACATATTTATCCCTGAACTCACAACACAGACATACCATGACATAATAATGAAATAATGATACTGAGTGAGAATGAAAACAGGTGATAAGAGCAGATGTGATAGTGGAGCAAAACACATATATCAGTAAGCATATCATCCTGCTACACTGTTCTTCCAGACAGCTGCGTAATAGATGAATTGAAAGTGTCAACTAATGTTCTGAGGGAATTTATTTAGACTGAAAGCCAATGTTTCAGCTCCAGAGCCACAACTGGTGAAATGCAGGGTGTTGGCTGATTGAATCAAAGTTTACTCTTTTTTTTTCATTGATGATGCAAACTCCCCTTTCATTTTCTGTCCCATTTATTTTGGATATTTTGCAGTAGCAGGAACACCCTTGAGTTGAAAAAAAAAGATGGTCAGAAAAAACTACCTCCCTGCTATATATATATATATATATATATATATATATATATATATATATTTAAGGTAATAACATGTACTTTGATTGTTTTAGTTTTCTAACTTATTTAAGGAAAATAAAAACAATCCTAGATGCTTCTTTAATTCTGTTGCTGGATTATTAACAATATGAAACGTTTTTGAACAAATAAGAGATAAGTATCCACCTTCTTACTCTGTACCTTCACAAGCACCTGACATCTCATCAAAAATTTCGGCATATCTTCAGTCTGGTTTTTCCCTGTTGGGCGCACTGAACTCATAAGACTAAATATGTCATCTAAATCATTGCCTTGTTCACTTAATCTAATAACAACCAAACTAAAGAAAGATCTCCGTCTGTGCTTTGTCAGCATTGTTAACACATCATCAGCTTTACCATCAGCTACATCCCTAAGGCCCTAAAAATAGCCATAGTCAAGCCCCCCTCTGAAGAAACAAAATCTAGATCTGAAAAATGATCAGGGCTACAAACCAATTTCAAATCTCCTGTTCCCTGCCTTAGCTGGACAGCTCCTATCCTACCTAAACTCCAAGACAGACTCCCATCTGACCAAAACTGCCTCTCTGTACTTGTGCTTATTGTCCTGATTACTGCCTTTCACACAACACATGACCAGATCCTCTTGAAGAGATTTGAATGCGCCATTGGTCTTAAGAGAAGCATGCTGTCCTGGTTCATACTTATCTGACAGATACCAGTTCAGACAACTCAATGAAGACAAGAATCTTGACAAAAAGTGTCCATATTACTCCAATTCTAGCATTGCTTCACTGGCTACCAGTTAAAAATTGGATTTATTTCAAAGTACTGCTCTTTACTTAAAAGGCTTTATATGGACTTGTGCCCACTTAACTTGCACGATTGAAGAATCCCCTATATCCTTGATTATTACTTTGTTCATAATAGGCTGGCATGTTGGTGGTTCCAAAAGTAGAAAAAAAAAAAACAGAAATGTTGCATTAGAGTTTTTTTCCCACAGAGCTCCACTATTATGGAATAGCCTACCCAATTATGTTCGTGAGTCAGGCAAAATCTCAGTTTTTAAGCATAGACAGAAAACTTACCTTTACAGTAAGTCTGATAGCCACATTGGGTGATGAGGAGGAGGGTGGCGCGTGGCTGTAGAAAACTTCAGGCTCATAGTGTTCTCATAGTGTACTCACACTGCTTTCCTATTGCTCTCATAGTATACTCACACTTTGCTCATATGGTTATTGTTTTTGCTTTGGTTAATTTTGTGAGTGCATTTGAATTGACAGTCTAATTATTCAGTAGGTTAGGCTTCCCCCCTCTCAGCTAGCTGCATAAAAAATGTGAATGAGGGCAGTTAGTATAGGGCACATGTGGGTTTGAATTTTGTTATCTTTTCAACAAGCCTTAGTGGACACAGTATTATGTCCAGCTCTTTGGACTTATTTTTGTATCATAAAGATTATTATTATTATTATTATTATACTGTTCTCATATAGCTCTCTTAGTGTACTCACTGTTCTCCTCCTGCATAGAGCCCAGTTAGACAAGGGAAACAGAAGTTCAACATTGGTTAGCACACCACACATCTCCAGCTGCTGGCGTCAGCACTTCATGGCTGTATAATCTGATTGGGAATACACCAGCAGTTATCATTCATCACAATCCAGTCTGACAGCAAAGGTGTGCCATCAGACCCGTTATGATTTCACTCCCCTTCAAGTGCAGCCAGAGCACTGTCAATGAGCCGAACTGGGGTCTGGAGCAGAACTTCATTCCAGGAGGAGCCTCCAAACAGACCTTGTTCAGAGTTTGCATGTTTAATTCCTAATCTCTATGGGACTGTGGAGCCAGGAGTAATTGCCACTCTTTTTCTGTTGCTGACCTGCATTAGTATCATCACTGCCTGTGATCAGACACAATGGATTCTGTCATATTGCTGCCTGTGATCAGAAACAATGGATTCTGTCATATCGCTGCCTGTGATCAGCAACAATGGATTCTGCCACATTGTGCACTGCAGTAAGACATGCAGGCATGTGACTACAGAAAACAAGATGTAATGTTTGAGTCAAATGTAAAATGATGTAAAATCAAAGGACTGCCAACATTCTTATCACAGACATGAAGTAACATAGCAACAACTTTTAAATCAGCATAATTTAAGTGAGTAATTTTACTGCTGAGAGTGTTCAAACTGCTGGCGGGGTTTAATTTCTAACACTATTTCACTGCTGTATGGATGTTAAGACACGAACAGGGTGTTTAATTATTTGCAGTGTATTATATTTCTGAAATAATGTTTAATTGTTGACATCATGCTAAATGACTGACAGCATAACGATCATTCTGGTTGCAATAACACTAGTAAACCATGCCAATGTCTACATTTTGAAAATTGGAACATTTATTCCAAGTTTATTTTGAAAACATGAAAAGTAAATTTGTGGTGTGTTTGAGCTCAAGCTGTCTTAGAAAACATCTACTAAGCAGTGCTGTCTCTTTTCTGTGCTGTAACTCATACGGCCAAAACAAAGCAAAGTGATGATCAAAATGTCATAGTTTTATTTTCCAAACAAAGCTGTCTGGGTGCAAAACAGTCTGTACTGGGTGTGCAGTGTTTATTATTTAAGTGAAGTGATGAAGTGAAAATCTGTGCTGTCCACACAGAAACACACACAAACAGGACTAGTGAATGCGTTAATCACATGCTGTGATTACAAACACAGAGCCATCTTTTTTTTTTCCAAATTTATTTCAAATGAAAGCATCTCCTAGGCAGATGTGAATGATTACAGACTTTAGTTACATTTGCTCTCTCAGTATGAAAGAAAGTGGGAGAAAGAGAGTCCCGAAATATTCTTGTCCCATTACTACTGTTCTCCTCCCCCCACGTCCCAAACATGACTGATGTAAGAGGTGTCAGTCATGCTAAGAGAACCCAAATAGCACAGCCACATGTCAGTATAAGCATGCTTGTGTTTTATGGTATTCAGTTGTATTTGTGCCCTTTATGTTGTATATGAATGCTTTGGTCATACCGTTTTCATTTGTTTCACCAATAAAGCACGTTGAATTTAACAGAATTGACAGAGAGAGTTAGAAATGAATGGCACACACAGAAATGCACACACACAAACACACAACCACGCAAATACACACACATTTATTCTCACACTCTGATGCAGGAATGGGGAGCACCCACCTCAAACACACAGACAGACACACAGACACATTCAGTTTAAACAACTCAATATACCCAGGGATGAGGAACGCAGCACTAATATTAACAATGCAAAAACATGTTGCAGTGCAATCCAGTTTAGCAAAATATATTGGTAAAATTCTTTTAGCTAGTTTGCTAACAAGTTAAAAAAACATACTGTGGAAGTATAAAGCATATAGCTTGCTAGTCCATATATATGAATCATAGCTGTGTTTTAAGCAACAAGTCTAAATAACACAATTTAGTTACATCTCAGAGGTTTTTTTCATATGAACTAGACTACCAAACTGTAGCATCATTAATGCTAGGTTAGCTTGCTAATGTGTGTTCGCAGACTACTCAATCACAAGCCTTCACAAACTTTCAAAAGGTAGCCCTGTTGGCTAAAATGCAAGTAAGTTACTGTTGTCTAGCTAACAAGGATAGTTTAATAGTTTAATTTGCTGTGGAGACATATCATTCTTTTCAAAAAACATCTGATTGTATTCTCCAGTATCCAATTCATATTCGGCAAGCCTGCTAAGTTACAAAGCTCCCAAGTTAGCTAGCTAATACTCTCTCTTTTTACTAATGCAGCTAAGTGGACAGCCAATTAGATATCTGTTTTATTCAAGTGGTATTGTACTCAAATCCATTGTACATCATGAATATTGGCTAGGGGTTCAATATCTGAAGAGAGGAGAGAAAAGGAAGAAAACTTGTTAACTCATGTTATATTTTTAATTTATTTTCTCGGAATTGTTTCTCTGGGTAATATCATTTTGAAATAATTTTGTGTCATGACTTCCAATTCACGAAACGTATCTTCAACTGAATGCATTGTTTCATATCTATTCTGTTCCATTCATAGTGTCTAAAGCTCAAAGTCCACCTACTTTAAATCTGGCAATGAAAATAAGGGGGCCCATAGAAAACCAGACAGACCAGACACTGTTTATATTTTGTCATTATTTACAGTGTTCGATTACAACATTAATTATAACTTTGTAAAATTGAAAGACATTATTTTGTAATACAATAACCCCTAAAGTGTCTTATCAAATAACTCTATATGCGGATGTTCCATTAGCAGGCTTTTTTCCTGCCATCACGATTTGGCCCTGTGCTTATAAAAACAATCTGGTGCCCCTGCTCTCACACACAGACACATTCCGTATGTTTTATTGGCTTGAGATACAAAAACTATTAAATGCTGCTGTACTATTACGATATTGGTATACTGCCCAAATAACAAATACACACTTAAACCACTGAATATTGTAAGTACAAGAATGATTGTAATCACAAACACAAAATGACCTACAAAGATGTAAACAAAATTGATATATTATTACTATTATTATTTAGTTATGGATTACCATGTCTTTGTGTCTTATATATTATGTTCGGTAATCCTGGTGTTTTACTGATGAAAGCATTGCTATTTAAATTACATTTACAAGTTTGTCGTTAGGCAGATGCTCATATGCAGAGTTACTTAAAAGTTACAAGGTCAAGCACCTTGCATCTATAAAAACAGCAGAAAATGGTATGCAAACAAGGACACCACCATCCAAATATGAAGTGCCAGCCAAAGTGTCGAGACCAACATGCAAGTGTACAAACACAAAGTACCAGCAGCGTACTGTTCCAGCACAATGCTGTATTGATTCTGTATTTTACCACAATGTGAAAATACACACTGTTAACTAACTGCACTGTCACAATATGGGAGGATGATGTGCCAGGGCCTTCCCCAGGGCCTGTCCTTGAAGGACTAACGCAGATGGACTCCCTTGTGTTTGTATGACCAAGTATGACCAGCCCCTTTTGTGCAGAGACACCCAGTAAATGCCCTGCTCAGTTAATGAGTTGGGTTAGAGGAGGATGCTAAAATTAATGACTAATTAGCAGATACATGTACTTGGAAAAATACCGTAGGCAAAAACAATAACGATTACTTGATCAATATATGATGCTAAATAATTCTCTGAGGTGCTACGCAACATCTTGTTAAAATGCGACAAAGCTTAACACAATAACAAGTCCTAAAAATGGTATTTGGATTAGTCCCATAGAGACAAGTAAGGTCAGCCTATTCAAACTAAATGCATCCCAAACCAGCCGCCATTGTTCAGTCTCTACACAGCCAGCTGGGAGTGTGAAACTACTGACTAATGAGTGGCTAAATGCATGCGCAAAACTAACCACGAAATAAAACATGAAAACTATTACACACACGCACGCACGCATGTGCGCGCACACACACACACACACACACACACACACACACACACACACTACCTCTCTTAGAAAAACAGACTTTCTCAATATAATTTCAATTCAATTAGCTTTATTGGCATGACAAATGTACCATTGTGTAGCCAAAGCAAACAAATATTCTTTCTTAGAATACATAATTCATACATAAATGGTAAAGAATGAGACAAAAAAAGAAATTGAACAGAACTCAGCTTTCTCTTTCTCTCTCTCTCTCACACACACACACACACACACAAACTCGCACGCACGCACATACACACACATACACACACACACAAACCCGCACGTACGCACACACACACACACAGAGCTGTAAACACAGCATGTGAACAGTGTGCGAACTCTAAGTTGGGAATGCTGTTGGCCCATTGACCACTCTGATATTGGCTCTACAATCAACTCTCACTACACTGATGTTGCTGTTTACTGCTGCCCACATATGAGGGGAGATTATAGCAAAGTCAACATGATGTCTGAAACTGAAAGCCAGCTGTAATCATCATCTCTCTCCTAAAACACACCTGTATTACAGACAATCTGCATGACTCCAAGGGTAGCTAACACATCAAATTAAACTGACATTTTAGAAAATGGGGTATGCATATTCTTTCAGATAGATAGATAGATAGATAGATAGATAGATAGATAGTTAATCCACTTCATACTTAACCAAATAAAGGTAAACATAATTATTGGACTTGTCCTTTTCTTTAAAAACTACAGAAAAATTTTCAAAGTTAAGCATGTACCCTCTAAATAAATAATCAGACAGGTTCATGTTGTATCTGGATATTTTCAGTAATATTATGACTCTACAGCATGTACTATCTAAAAATAAACCAAACTCTGTCAACCTGACGAGACAAAATATGAGGAAAAATCTGAGCCACAGCTGTGTGGGTTATATTTCAATAATGTTTATACCTATAGCACTTTTTTATAGAGAATGTACCAGGCATCCACAATACAGTAGAAAAAAGTCTATGAGATTATCTAGTCTATGAGTTTATAATAGAAATACTATTACTACTTCTACTAATAATAATATCCATATTGGGCTGTTACAGTCTATTTTAACAATGCTATAATTCTGTGAGGAACTTTATGTTGTGAAACAGATGGAAAGTTCCATTTTTGATTTGAATTTTACAAAGCCTGCAGAAGGAATGCTACAGAGACAGAGCTTTGCACTCTACACAGTAAGATTACAGATATACAGCACTGCGCTCTACACAGAAAGATTACAGACACAGAGCACTGCACTCTACACAGTAAGATTACAGACACACAACATTGCACTCTGTACAGTAAGATTACAGTCATACAACACTGCACTCTGTACAGTAAGATTACAGTCATACAACACTGCACTCTGTACAGTAAGATTACAGACATACAACACTGCACTCTACACAGAAAGATTACAGACACAGAGCACTGCACTCTGTACAGTAAGATTACAGACACAGAGCACTGCACTCTACACAGTAAGATTACAGACACACAACATTGCACTCTGTACAGTAAGATTACAGTCATACAACATTGCACTCTGTACAGTAAGATTAAAGTCATACAACACTGCACTCTGTACAGTAAGATTACAGACATACAACACTGCACTCTGTACAGTACAATTGCAGTCACAAGGCACTGCACTCTACACAGTAAGATTACAGACATACAACACTGCACTCTACACAGAAAGATTACAGACACAGAGCACTGCACTCTGTACAGTAAGATTACAGACACAGAGCACTGCACTCTGTACAGTAAGATTACAGACACAGAGCACTGCACTCTACACAGTAAGATTACAGACATACAACACTGCACTCTGCACAAGAAGATTACAGACACAGCATCACACTCTGCACAGTACAATTACAGACACACAGCACTGCACTCTACACAGTACAATTACAGACACACAATACTGCACTCTGCACAGTAAGATTACAGACACAGCACTGCACTCTACACAGTAAGATTACAGGCACAGCACTGCACTCTGCATAGTACAATTACAGACACAGCACTGCATTCTGCACAGTTAGATTACAGACACACAGCATTGCACTCCACACAGCTCCAGTCTAAGCCTAGCTAAGAAGAGATGTTGCTGTTGTGTTGCCAACATCAGAAAAATTTTTACAAACCCCTGCTCCTCTCCTAGGATGACTGTCGACAAGATGCCTGTTAACAAGACAGACACATAGACACACAGACACACACACACACTCAAACCCCAGCTTTCCTACCTCCTTGAAGTGAGGGTTGATACAGTGCAAGGAAGAGGAGTCCATGGAGGAGGAATGCGACCTGCCTGTTAGCCATCTCGCTCCAGAATGCACCAGTCTTCTCCAGGCGCCTGGTTTTATCCTCCCCAGGCTAATTACCGCTACCCAAGCCTTTGAGGAAAGAAAAAAAGACGCTGGACACTACGTAATTAAGAAAGGGCGAAGACTTTGAGCTCAATGAAGCATTTACGTTTTTTCTCCTCTCTGTCTGATGTTCCTGTTTTTATTCTGGTTACTCCTGCCAACAGAGCAGAGCTCACTGCCAAAGAGAGAGAGAAAGGGAGAGAGGGGGCGGACATCGAGTGGAAGAGAGGGGGCAGAGAGAGAGGAGAGAAGGAAAGTGAAATAGAGAGGGGGGGGGAGAAAGGGGGGGTGGGGGGCAGAGACACGTGCAGGAAAAATGATAGAGAAAGAGGCATCCCCCATCCCACATCCTTCCCCTTCATTAAAAGTAACTGTAAGGACTGTGCATGGCTTACTGAGAGGAAGGTGCAGAATAAATCAGTCAAGTCTTTAATGGTTCTGATTAAAGCAGTACATGCAGAGTGCTCCATGGAGACTGGATCACCATGGGGCACAATGTAGGACCTGGGCCACACAAACACACCTCAGACTCCGAGTTACTTAAAAAGGAAGCTTATCAAACCTGCAGATACAAATGCAGTGTCTTTGAGCACCAGATGTGGAAAAAAATAGGAAAACATGGTGAAGGTGTAAAAAGCTGAAAATAGCATCACCACTTCTTCCTAAATTCTGAGTACAGGTCAGAGTTGGCCCAGCACAGTGGTGGGAAAAGTACACCCACACACACACTCAGGTGTGTGGAGCACAACTTTCCCACTCACCCCTCTATGAAAGATGCACCACATCCAAACACACTACATTTATAGACGCACATACACACAGACACACTACATTTAAGGACAAACACAACACAAACACACACACACACACACACACACATACACACACACACACAGACAAACTATATTTACATAGACAGACACAAATCACATTCACACACACATACACACCCACACTCCACATCCACTAAAACGTACTCTCTCTCTCTCTCTCTCTCACACACACACACACAAACACAAACACACACACACACACACACACACGCACACACATACATACATGCACCACATCCACTCAGATGCACTCATACACATTCACAGGGCACCTGAGAGCAATGAGATGAGGAGACTTTGGATGACCTGTCCACCCATGCATGCTCCTAGTCATGCGAGGCAGCCTGGACCATGGAGTTCAGTTTGCCCTCAAGACAAGTGCTTCAACAACTGAGCTACTCAGGCGCTCCATGAAATTCTGTCCCTGCAATCTTCAAAATAATTATGTACAAAACTTTATTTTGATTGGCTTCATTACATTTTGACACACTTTATGTTGGTGTATTAACCATTGCTTCCATGACGTTTATATAACGACAATACTTACACCTATTCTTCTCCATGTGCATCTTACACATGTGCAGTTTGAGTTACAAATCTGTTCTATAATGTGACTGATATAGCTGAGGACAGAGATGTTTCTCTGAGACATGACACAGGTCTGAGGTAAGTGAGAGACTCCTGTTTGTCTGTGCTGTGACTCTAGGCTTAGCCCATGGCAGACTCTTGAATGTCCCTGCTTCCATGCATAGCTCCAGAAACAGCATGAAATTGAGCTGCCAGAGGCTTTCTAAGAAGAATAATAATTTGTTTGGGCTTTAAACAGCTTTCTTTGGCACTTATATTTACATTTACATTTTGTCATTTTGCAGACACTCTTATCCACTTACCTCATCTTATATCTAAAAACATGACTGTTGTCTTTGTACGAACATGAATTTTATTTATCAAGGGTACAGCCCATCATAAAATAATCTTTCAAATGCTTTTCACCAAACTTTGACCTTTGGCTATATGACTGAATTATGGCATGATTTGGTATGTCATCAGCGGGCAGAGTGTGTTAGGCATTGCAGGGGTAAGACATGCACTACGTACTGTGGATCTCATCTGGAATTCCCACAGTCTCACACTGCAGATGACTCTGGGGTGGGCTCTGGAACAAAACATACCACATCATGAATCCAATTTTAAAATATCAGTCAGGCTTATCTGACTGCTCATTAGTTGGCTTACTTCATGAGGAGACAAATTATGGAATTCCCCAGGCCATAATAGAATTATGTGTAAACTATGAATATCAAAATGATTAATGACGTGTAATTTACAATGTCTCAATACAGGTGGACATTACTAGTAATATCAAACTCCAGATCTTTTCTAAAATGTCATTAGCCTTGTCCTTGCATCAGAGATATAATCAGATGACACTGGCTGTAATACTTGCTGAGAGGATGGAAAGGGAGGAAATTCTAGTTTGAATGGCTCCTCCACAGGATGTGTTTGGAGCCACAGTGATTCCATCACAGGCTTCAGGTTCTCACCAGGAGGACTGCATGCTAAATCACCATGAAGTGTTCTCACCTTGCACAAAGGATGCATTAAACATCTCAGGTGTACATAACTCAGATGTAAACAACAAAAGATGCCATGATTCCAGACAACATTAAACAAATAAACATATTCTTATCTGAATATTCAAAACTTCTGTCTGGGGATGGTCCATAAAGTTGAATTGTAGTTACACCACCCCAAGTTTTAAAACACAGCACTAAGAACTACACAATCAGCCATCACCAACCGGGTAGTTGGTTTGAGTTAGGGTGGGGGTTATTAGGAGACAGTTTTGTGGAACGGCACGGCGTTTGATCCGGAGACACACGATGTGTATTAGAATACAAACGCTGGAGACAGGCGATGTGTATTAGTGTACAAAGCGATGCCGCTACATCCGACCAGAGCCAAATGGCACTCCTTGATGGTAACAGTCTGCGGAACACGGGGTTCCCCATGGCCATATATGGACCTCATTTCCATCTGAAGTTTGAGTTTGAACCCTACAGATCCAATTAGGTTACAAGGCTCAGGAAAGACCCAGTTAGAGAGGGAGCCGTTTAGCTATGCACAGCTCCACAAAACCAATCAGAAACAGCACCCCCGCTGGTCATTATAACTCACATGTAAATGTAACTGTATAAAAAAGAACAAAATGCTATACTTGTTGAACTTCTGCTCAATGCTGATGTTCCCATGGCCGGCTGTGCAAATAAACTGCTGCAACATCGGATCTGCCTCTTTGTCGGGATAATTATGTTGGGACTTATTTTGATCCTCCGGGAGTTGACTAACAGGGTGCAGTATAGGTATTTTATTTTAAAAAATCCAGACAAAATACTTATGATAACAGCTATTGAAGGCTGTTTAAGCTAATAACACTATCAGCTACTGAGTGTTGTAAGAGTATAATATCACAATCCTGAAGCTCATATTACCCCGCATCTCTGCCACTCTTCTGTCACATCAGCACTGGATCACTCAATGCGTGAAATGGTAAGTCCCCAACAACTTTTGTTCAGCATCCTATACCTTTTTTGTCTCACTCGTTTCTGTCAGGTGGCCATGGCTTTCTCTCACACCACACTGAGTGTATGTAACCAATCAAATTACTCACTCATCCTGTCAACAGAGTAACATGACAACCTGACGTCAATCAATCAGTAATTTGATGTTTACAAATTTGACAATGGTGTCCAGAGGAGTGTATACTGGGAATTAAAAAAACAGTTTTTTTGTGCATGGCATCTACTGGGTTTTTCAAAAAATATTTCCTAAAATATGAATAATGACTTTGAAAGACAGTGATCGATTCAATATAATTTTACAATGTTTTTTTTTCAGTGAAAAACACAAAAAATACAATCTCTTTAGGCTGGTGCAACCAATTCTCAGACATAAGCATAACAATGAAAAGAGCAGTTGAAAGCATTGTATTATTATATTCAAAGGTGCATGCTATCATATCACGTCATAAATATCAGATTGATTGAGGATATGTTTATCCACAAAATATTTTGCAAAGTAACAGAGCATCACATGACTTCTTGGTCTAAGTGAGCAGAAGCATAAATCTACACGTGGTTTTGAAAATAGCTGCTATTTTAACTCGTACAGACTAGACAATCAAAGATGGTAACAATATCTCAGTGGATGCTAGTGCACATTTTGAAGTGATATTGGCAAGTTTGTTTGTGCTTTGGCCTTTTTTGCAAAGAATATATAAATATGAATTTCTGAAGAAACACTGATACTAAGAACTACTCTACGGTCTATATCAAAGTCTTAACTAAGATTGCTACCATTTATGCAAAAAGTTTGTATATCCAGTATAAATGGATGATATGTATCCATAACCTGTGTAAGTTGCTCTGGATGAGAACATCTGCTAAACAACTGTAATGGAATGTAATAGCATTGCCTGTACCTTTCACATTATTTTGGTTTGGTTAGCTATGTGCTGTCTCATCTCACTAGCATATACACTCAGTGACCACTTTATTAGGTACACCTGTACACCTGCTCGTTGATGCAAATATCTAATCAGCCAATTATCTGGCGGCAACTCAATGCATAAAATCATGAAGACATAGTCAAGAGGTTCAGTTGCTGTTCAGACCAAACATCAGAATGGGTAGGAAATCTGATTTAAGTGACTTTGACCGTGGGATGATTGTTGGTGCCAGAGGGGGTGCTTTGAGTATCTCAGAAACTGCTGATCTCCTGGTATTTTCACACTCAACAGTCTCTAGAGTGTACAGAGAATGGTGCGAAAAACAAAAAACATCCAGCGAGTGGCAGTTCTGTGGGTGAAAATGCCTTCTTAATGACAGAGGTCAGAGGAGAATGGCCAGACTGGTCCAAGCTGACAGGAAGGTGACAGTAACCCAAATAACCACACGTTACAACAGTGCTATGTAGAAAAACATTTCTGAACATACAACACTTTGGACATTGAGGTGGATGGGCTACAGCAGCAGAAGACCCCTCTGGGTACCACTCCTGTCAGCTAAGAACAGGAAACTGAGGCTACAGTGGGCACAGGCTCATGAAAACTGGACAGTTGACGACTGGAAAAACATCACCTGGTCTGAAGAATCTCAATTTCTGCTGCGACATGCAGATGGTAGGGTCAGAATTTGGCGTAAATAACATGAATTCATGGATCCATCCTGACTTGTGTCAACGGTTCAGGCTGGAGGTGGTGGTGTAATGGTGTGGGGAACATTTTCTTGGCGTACATTAGGCACCTTGATACCAATTGAGTATCGTTTAAATGCCACAGCCTACCTGAGTATTGTTGCTGACCATGTGTATCCCTTTATGACCACAGTCTACCCATCTTCTAATGGCTACCTCCAGCAGGATAAAGTGCCATGCCACATAACACACATCATCTCAAACTGGTTCCAGGAACATGACAATGAGTTCAGTGTACTCCAATGGCCTCCACAGTCACCAGATCTCAATCCAGTAGAGCACCTTTTGGATGTGGTGGAACAGGACATTCGCAGCATGAATGTATAACCGACAAATCTGCAGAAACTGCGTGATGCTATCATGTCAGCATGGAGCAGAATCTCTAAGGAACGTTTCCAGTGCCTTGTTGAATCCATGCCACAAAGAATTCAGGCTGTTCTGAGGGCAAAAGGGGGTCCTACCCAGTATTAGAGAGGTGTACCTAATAAAGTTGTCACTGAGTGTATGTCTACAGTTACATGTTGTCAGTACTTCGCCCCCCTAGCTGTTGTTTTTGTGATTCTCCCTGTCTGTCAGTGTCATCCATGTGCTTTTGTTTACAGTGCCCATGTGTTCCTGCCCTGCCCCGCTCTCCGCCCTGTCCTTGCCCACCTGATTTCCTGATCGCCTCCACCTGCCTGCCTGCCCACCTGCATCCCATCTCCTTGTCAGCCCAGCCCTTTATATACCCTGCTCATCTCTGTCTCGTTGCCAGTTCGTCTGTTTTTCCCCCTCTGTTGGGTACCCGCCTGATTACTCGTGTTGTTGATCCCGTGCTGACTTCTGCCTGACTTCTGACCTTGTCCCTGCCTGCTGCCCTGCCTTGGTTGCCTGATCTGCCTGCCTGCCCAGTTTGACCCGGCCTGTTCCTGTTTTTGACCCCTGCTCCTTGTTTATTCTGTCTTGGACGGCCTTCCTGGTTTTTGACCCTGCCTGTTCTACCGCTACGAACCTGCCCTGAGATTTCAATGAAGCTTCTTGGAACCTGAGTACGCCTGGTCTGCGTTTGAGTCCGTGCCTGTGCCCTGACACGTGTGTGCAGTTCCCTCTTCTGCAGTATCTGAACCCCTCATCCTCCTCCAGCAGCTTGGCTGAACCTCAGTCTATGAATGCAACTAAGACCTAAGCTACACTGAAGGCTGTAAAAGAAATGCCATTGTCTCTTGTGCCTTCAGTATCTCAAAGGCAGTTCAAAGACAGCGGAAAGTCCCTAATTCCGAAATTAGTTAGACTACTCTACTCAGTGAATGAGTATTGCATTCATTTGGATCAAAGATGTAATTCTTTCATCAATCATGAAAGAATTGTATACTGACAGTATACATATGCACATGGGTCATCTAATGTTTTTTGTCTCTATGATCCAAGAAGGTAAGTGTTTCCAATAAGCTAACAGTGTGAACTTATTATGCTGGGAGGGATCTGACTGAGTCTTATTATGCTTTAGTTTCCAATAACTATCAAGGATTCTGCTAGGATAAATATTCATCCGTCACAATGACAGACAGGGTTGAAAATTTTCCGCCATGATGACATTTTCCGTCATTACGAATTTCCCTCATCACTTTCATAGGTCAGCTAATCATCTTTTCATTAGTATCAAATAAAGTCTAACCAGACAGACAGCATGATCTGCTGCAGACTGTGGCTCTAAAATGGATGAAATGATCTAACTTCTAAACACTGACCATCCTCCATCACAGAACGAAAACCCATCTGTTCAACCTGCATCTTGGTTAAACTAATCCTGAGCATTCGTGCTATATCCTCAAACTCACGTGCTGTTTCCTCATACTTTCTCTTGCACCTACTATAGCACTGCATTTTATTTAATGACTCATACTATCACATTGTGACACTCATGTTTTAGTATCATCTCTTATCTTACCTCTGCCTAACCTTCTTGTATGCACATTTGTAAGTCACTCTAGATAAAAGCATCTGCTAAATGACAAACTGTTATTGCAATGTAAACAACATTTGTACCATCACAGGTCTGATAACAGTCACCGTAACAAACATTCTCTGCTACGGCCATTGACAGATGACGGCTGGAGGACTGACACAGGCCATAAAGACTCTGGTAGACTGAGCTGTCAGGCTGTTGCTATATCATGGCATGGTAAGTCCATATTTAGCATTTCCAGCCGTGACCTGATGGTGACATGTTTGCCCTCATGACTGTGTTGGCCCTCTACATCCCATCCTTTAGGTACGCTGCCATAGCCTCTGTCTGGGTTTCCTTATTGTGCACAGGCTACTGCTCTCTAGTATCTTGCTCATCTAGGCAATGCACTCTCCTTTTACAGTTAGGTCCATAAGTATTTGGACAGTGACACAATTTTCATGATTTTGGCTCTGTACGCCACCACAGTGGATTTGAAATGAAGCAATCAACATGTGATTGAAGTGCAGACTTTCAGTTTTACTTCAAGGGGTTTAATAAAAATATCATATAAACCGTTAAGAATTACAGCAATTTTTATACATAGTCCCCCCATTTTCAGGGGCTCAAGAGTAAATGGACAATTGACTGAGAAGCTGTTTCTTGGCCAGGAGTGGACTGTTCCCTCATTATTTTATTAAAAATTAAGAAGTTAAAAGGTCTGGAGTTGATTCCAAATGTGCAATTTGCATTTGGAAGCTGTTGCTGTGAACTCCAGTGAAGGTCCAAAGAGCTGTCAATGCAAGTAAAGCAGGCCATAATTAGGCTGAAAAAACAAAACAAACCCAAAATCATGTATGTAACTGTATGTATTTCTCCCTAATAATGTCTCTTCTCCTCTCACCACCCTGCTCCTGAGCACCTCCCGAACCCTCAGATACTAGGAATTAGAGCCCGACCAATACAGGATTAGGATAGGATTTTTAAGACTGATACCGATTTCGATATATGAGGATTTAAAAATCTGATAATGATATATCGGCCAATATTCTTTTTTTTCCAGAGACACATAACATAGACAAAGATTTTCTCTAACATTTGTTATGTGTAGTTATTTAAGATTCCTCAACAAGATAACATGACATAATGCAGTTTATTGTAATAAATAGTACTTTGAACAAAAGTACAACAAAATACATCAACGTTTTGATAAATAAGAGTCAAATGTATAAAACTACTAAAAAGTTTTGAAAAATATCACGGCATCTTAAACTATGCAGTAAACTGACTTGAGTAAACGCTGCTGTTGAATGCATGTAATACACTACATGACTGTCTGCAATGAGGACTTGCGATTTTGGGATTTCACACTGCACGTTTGAAAGAGAAGCTAGATAACTTTGGCTACCAAGCCATGTTAGATACTTGTTCAGCTCATGTTTATTTACGTGTCCCCTCTGGTTTAACCCTTTTGCACGTAACATTTTTTATGCTATGTAGCATGCGTGTTACGTGGTACGTTGTTTTCATTAGTGATATTAAGCTTCTCATAGTTTTCAGTTAGCATTTGCCATATTTTTAGAGTTAAATCGCTGTTTCCTCAAAGCTAAAATTAGCTAGAATTTCTCCAATCTAGTGTTCTAATCGCACCAGTTTTAGCATACGGGGTACACGGGTAATCACACCAGCGTGACCGTGCGCGTGAAAGGGTTAATAAATTCCAATGCATTGACTGTAACTACAGACATGCGAGTCGCAGATATATTTACCATTGCTTCATTTAGGCAGAATAAGTTAAAGGATATAGTTTAACCGCTCATTAACTTTAGCGGTCTTCCACTGATAAACATGGCATTAGCTAGCTATGTGGGTAACCTAATTTAGCAATGGACAGCGTTATAAGCTGCTGTAAACTATGTTGCCAGAGAATTTCTAGAAGTGATGAGGGAGAAATGATAGGATAGTTTGTTCACTTGCTAGAACTGCCACTGTTTCATAAATAAACCTTCAATCAAGTTTGTCAACAGCTTAGCCTGCACCACTCAACTACCAAAACATTAAATTTAATTTTGATGTTTCGTTACTGCAGCAAAACCAGGCATGGCTGACATAAACGTTGTCAGGCTTATTTAGGCTAAGAGGAGAAGTGATGGGGGATATTTATTATTATTTATGTAATGCATTTCACGTGACAATTATCAATTTACCATGAACACAGATGATCTCCGTCGTGGGCTACTCTGCTTGACTTTGCTAGGGTCAGCTGATTGTTGTGATTTGTGGCGTTCCACACAGTGGAGTTGCAGTGTGCCCTCTGGTGGACAAACTACGCAACGACAACACTCATAACATGGTTGAAGGTACCATCTTCCGTTTCTCTGTTTCTTTTTACATTGTCATTAAACGCCGATACCGATTTATCTGCAATTAGCTCATATCAGCTGATAATATCGGCACACTGATTTATTGGTCGGGCTCTACTCGGAATGGTGGAGCAGTCCATCCCAGCTCCCCTGGCCCAGCCCGAGATGCCTCACCTGTTTACTTGCCATGACAATGCCCAGCCGCCTGATCCAGCCAGCCAGTAGTGACACCAACTTGACCATCCCCTCCTCCTCAGACTTTTCCTCTCTACCACTGCCCTATTTCAGCTGCCCAGCACTGGCCTGAGGAAGACAGGCTTCCCCTTTCAGTTGGTCTGGAAAGCAAGGGGTTTTTCCTTGTTACTGTTTCTGTAGGCTTGCTCTTGGGGGTTCAGGTTTGGGTTCACCATGAAGCTGCTTCATGACAAATTCTCTTTCTAAGAAGCCTTATACAAATTAAATGGAATTGAACTAAACCATAGCTGAACCATGGGAGAAGATACAAGTGCAAAACTGTACAATAATAAGTAGCCCATTTGCCTCTGGCCAGTGCCTGGCAGTTAAATCAGGGGATTGGCTGAGAAAAAAGACTGTGGAGGTCAGGACGGTCACCTGGTTTCTCAAAATATAGTCACTAATTACCGTAGCCCTTTCAACAGGCATGTCGGCTGGGGCATTACAGAGGAGGGGGAAGCTGTTGGAAACCTGGTGGTGTACTGGAGGGTATGTAGGGTTGGCATGGTAACTGTATGATGATGCAAATGGACACTGACTGCTGTCAAAATCAAACAACTGTCATCGGGATTATTGTGATGTTTTTTAAATAATATATTTTCAAGTAAATATATAATAGATAATATAATAATAGAAGTTTTTAACTATTACAGTTTATCATCTTGTGTCTTAAGAAGATGCCCAGTCCTTGCGGATGAAAAACATCCCCACAGGATGATGTTGCCAACACCATACTTTACTGTAGGGAAGGTGTTTGTTGAGGCATGGGCAGTATTAGGTTTTTGCCACACACCGTGCTTTGAATTTTGGCCAAAACACTCTATCTTGGCCTTATCTGACCACAAAACATTTTCCCACATTTTAGTTGGGTCACTCTCATGTTTCCTGGCAACCTCCAGATGCACATTGAAATGGTTCTTTTTGAGTAATGGCTTCTTTCTTGCCACCCTCCCATACACGCCAGTTTTATGCAGAGTGCTTGATATTACTGACTGGTGCACCTTTACACCACTCTGACGCTGAACTCTGTAGCACCTTGAGAGTTATTGTTGACCTCTCTGTGGCTTCTCCCACAAGTCTCCTGCTTGCTTGGATGCTGAGTTTTTAGGCAGTGCCGTAGTGCAGCTTCCAGTTCCTGAGTATTGATCCAACAGTGCTCACTGGGATATGCGAACACATGGATATATATACAGTATATTTCCTAATTTATGCATTTGTATTACATTACCCCAAACGTTTGTAGAATGCCCTTTAGTCTTAGTCTTCATAGCCTTCATAGCCTTATTCATAGCCACTCTTAAACAGAGAGGGGTTTTATCCAGAAAATGTGAGTTATTTTGTTATTACTTTATAGTTACTAAATGTGAGATACTTGAATGAGATACTTTAATGAGGTACAGTATACCCTTTAAAAACAAGCTCAAGCTGTAGACAGCTAAGTTCACCATAGCAACATGTCTCTCTACCCAGTCCTGCTGCAGAGAAAGCTGAATTGTCTAAAATGAAGTTATCCTGACTTGCACTATGAAAGCAGGCATGTGTGACCAATCAGCTCCCATGACAGTTCACGTCAGCCATGGTGTCACCATTGTTGAGGAAATATTTGTGCATAACTTGTAGGAAGGCTTTGAGAGGAGATTTTTGTGGCATCCATTACATGTCTCAAGTGATTACCTTCAAGAACGATATCGTCTCACCTGCAACATAGCTTAGGAATTTGCCAAATCCATACATTACTAACATCACTTGTTGCAGCGTGCTGACAATGACATAAACTTCATCAGGCTGTGCATTTCCTCAAGTAGTAGCTTCTTATGTTCACCTGGGGAATCTGAGCACCTCAGCAAAGCAATGGTGTCCTCTGCCATACACACAGACTACCTGGCATTGTAGGCACCGCTGCACTCATTTATCAGATTTAACTGTACATTTCAACAAAGAAGGCTGTAACACTCTCACAGGCAATCCATACATCATAATCTGCATTACTCGCATGCCTTCAGGTACATTATATAATTAACAACAAAAAAATAAGGAACATTTGCATTAAAAAGGCTACCATTGGCACAAACTTTTATCAATTATTTTCAGAGTTCATAATGTCTGCAGCAGTGTGGACAGTTGTCTTCTCTTAGCTATCCATCCCTAAATGGCTCAGCTAACTAGTTAACTGCCCAACAGGCAAAGCTTATCATGTAGCAAACATTAGCTAGGTAATAGATCCGATGAAATAAGTAAAATGATCATAAAAATGTTCATGACATACTGCTGTTTTGCAATCATTTCTTCACTTTTCTCTCCTCTCCTGTGTGCTTGACGGTTTAGATGTTTTCATGTTGCATCAGTATTTTGCTGTTTTTCACACCTCTCTGTCCAGCTGGTGTTGTGTGTGTGTATTGCTGCCCATCCCCTCAAGTAGCTAAAACTTACCATCATTCATTGCTTTCAGCTCCAGGGTCAGTTCAGGATGGTGGTTCAGGTTAGCTGCTTAGTGCGTATCCAGCATCAGATTTCCCTAGCTCCTAACCTTAACCCTTATAATGTAACAATCAAAACAGATCTTGAGAGCAGCTAGGGGTAAACTTCATGTGGAGCTTGTGATTTCTGAGGCCCTATGTCATTGGTTTCTGCTTTACGAGGGAAGTTTTGGAGGTTTTATATATATAAGGGGCTGCCATTTTGGCAGAAATAGCCTTACCCAAAAAATGAATACAATGATATATAATGCCCACAATGATAATTAGCTTGGGCTGGCACTGGTTATGGATACACTGACTACGGTCTTGTATTTGATCCTTTTGATACCTATTGGATTAGAACAACAATCATACAAAACAAACATTAGCCTACCAGAAATGATTATTTTTAATGCCTCAAGGCCATGAACCAATAATATTTCATAACTAGGCCCTACTTGTACTGCATCCAGAAAATTGTATAATCAACTATCAGATAAAGCTGAGTTAATTAAAACAAAGATACATTTAAGCATGCCATAAATCCATTTTTCATTTTATTGTTGTGTTTGTGCAGATCAATTCATCTATTTACTGTAGATGGACCTTTATTGCAGATACCCCAGATCTCATTTCAAGCATAGGTTTTACTCCACACCACTGCCTAGCATGTTATGTCTGCAACCCACCAATCACATACACAGCATGAATAAGGCAGATTATCACTAACAACTGCATGCAATCGACAGGTAAAAGCTGTCACCCCTTACCTTACCAAAGAAAGTCATTACATTTCATCACATTTCTTTTTGCTGCTTGTAGCTTGTTAAACATCACCAAATCTTGATTTGGCTCTATACCTCTGTACCGTCACTCTCCCTTCACCCCTGTATGACCACTATACCTCTTACCTCTGTACCCCCAGACTCCTCCACACCCTGCTTCTCTGCACCCCAACCCTCCCCCTCATCTTTCACTCCTGCACCCCTACTCTCTCCATTTGGTGTTGTCTTTTTCCCCATTTATGTGAGATTTAGGGTTGGAACCCGTGACAGAAAAATTTTGGCAGACAGAAGAAATGACATCAGAATGCTGATATTAATATCAGAATGTCTGAGGAATGTGGTGCAGATTTCTCAGGGTTCAGATGAAGAAGTATGCTGGTCTGGCAGGGACTGATCTGTTGGCAACAGTCACTGCAGTGTGTTTCTCCAGGAGAGAAGGATGTGCTCAGCCTCCTCCCTTTATGCAGAAGGAGATGCGGGGGAGATACTTTCATCCAGGAGCATTCTGTGTGCTCATGAGCAAAGAAACATCAGAAATCATAATTCATTAGGCTTTAGTGAAACTGAAGGAGGATGTGTTTTCCAGAAAATGCTCTAAATTGTCTTTTTGTTGAATTCACATGACACCTCTGAAAAGATGAAACAGTCAAACTTGCAGTGAAGAATTCCGATAACTCCATTGCAGATCCTCATTATAATCTTGTATCTGATAAAGGTCTTCATTATATCATTACGGCTGACATTAAGTCTTAAAATATACATAAATTTAGTACAGAGCAAAGCGCAAGAATAATATTTCAAAATATTTCACCACCAGCTCATTATCTTGAAGACCGAAGTCTGACCTATTTCTCAGACCACAGTTACAGACAGTGGGTCTTAGTTTTGGCTTTCTGAAAGATACACACTTCCTGGACATTGTTCCAATTTCCTCATGTCCCACTACTGTAAGTGGGGAGTGGAGTCAAACAGGCCATTCTGATACAAAAAAAATCCTGTCACTAATGTTTACTTTCCAATTTACCTCATGTCTACAGCTGCACACACTTTCCCAGTTTAATTAACACGAGTGGAAAGCAGTTATCCCTATCTGCAGATAAGCTAGCATATTCTCACCCTCTGCTGCGGCAGGGCGTGTGAGTTTTCACAGGACACACTTGCCAACACTCTCATTCATTGAACAATGAACAGGAACTTCCACCACCACCTCAGGAAGCAGTCTAGAGCTCAGTCCATCACTCAGAAGGGCTCTGTGGGCACTCAGCTCAGCCGTGGCCCACAGGCTCCACCCAGCCTGTGGCTGAGAGCTTACATCACTCCGACTGAACAGCCGTCTGTGGCACTTAATGGAAAAGGGATCGTTTACTTTAGGGATCGCTGTGTTTCCTTCCTACTCTCCTTATCACTATATGTGTAAGGGGTTGGAGCAGAGCTATCTGATTGCCGCATCAGTCCTGAGGATTGTCCTGACACCCAGACAGAAGCCAGGGAAGTGGACTTAAAGTGAAGCAGAGCACACTTTCTTAAAGGTCGCATTAATCTTTGTAATGTCAGTTTGTCATTTATATGACAATTACATCATTAACAAGCTTGTTGGGTCGCATATCTCATTGCAATGGCACAAATCTGAGGACTCAGTTCTGTCATGAGAAAAGCAGTATGGCTGGACAGTATCTTTTCCTGATTTCAATTGCTATAATAACATTCTTTTATTTTTCTGGGCTGAAGTGTATTTTGCTCTGGCACTTGCATAACTGCTGTCCTCGCAAGAGAAAAAGAGTCAAGAGGTGGAACAGACTTTGAAAAAGTATTTAAAAACAGAGAGCTCACTGCAATTTCAGGTGCTTAAATGAATAAATACTGACTGTACAAACTGTACTGTACAAACAAGTAATATGGATATCTTGATCATATATAAACCAGAACTAAAAACACATCAGAAATGGAGGTGTCCACTGTTTCATTTGAAAAAGGACAATAACAAGTTTATGACATGCATGGAATAAATGAACCAGATGCTTCGATGAAAGAGTTTGTGTATACATTCAGACAACCAGAACATACAGTACAGACAGCAGGGCTGTGTCCTTGCAGACATGGACGGTGGATGGAGCAGCAGAAATGGGTCTGAAGAGGCTGCTCCACACAGCCCAGCGGATGCATTTGAGCGACTGGGTGTGAGTTATGACTGGGAGAACCCCTCTGGGTCTCTGCGTGTCTGACCCGTACAATAAACAAAAACCTCCAGCAGTCCATTCCTGTTCTTTATTCCAGCCAAGGCTCCGTCACAAATAGGAAAAGCATAAACAGTGAAATATCACGGGTAATGAAATATTAATCCAAGCATGACTAATAGGACAGATGTGTTACCAGAGAAACAGTTGGAGACAATGGCCTCTTCTGGTCCAATTTATGATGGTTTTAAACATCAAGGATTTATGCTTTATCTCAGTGGGAGGGGATTGAGTGAGCAGGGCAAAAGCATTACTGTGAGCAATTATAGCAGTGGAGCACATTTCAGGTCCCAAACTGCAACCCAGGCTCTGGTCCTGTTCAGTCACCTGTCCCCGACCAGCCCCGCCCACCCAGCTGCTCAATGTGTGACTGGGGAAGTGCTGACACTGCCTTTACTGTTCAAACAGTACCAGTTTCAACCTTGTTAGCAACAACAACAAGACCTTCCAGGAAAATGTCTCTTGAATGAGGAATAAATAAAAAGTGCTGTCACTTCCCTAAGAAATATTAGCCTTCCATTACAACCTTCATCGTCAGGTTATGTAAACATTTTGTCCTTCTTTCCTAAACTGTAGCGATATGAAATACAAAGTTTCAGCTGAGGTCTGAAGCGATTGAGGTGAGAAGAATGTGACTTTTCTATTGATGTTCAGTGGGGACATGATCCTTTTCCCTCTGCTGTCAGACACAGCTCCAGGGTGAGTGATGCTGGAGGAAAGGACATTCCCACAGGGCTTTGAGGCATAAATCCAGCCCAGGACCAGATTCACTGTCTCTGAACTGGAGGCCATCGCAAACTGTCAGAAAACCCTATTCTGACTAGAATAAGTGCGGTAAGAGCCAATCTTTCAAATTGTTTCCCCAAAAACAAGCATGTTTTCTGTACTCTGGCGGATCATCAGACAACGATAGAAAGCAACAGATGGAAGCCTGAGCAGACTGTCCTTAAACCTTGACTAGAGGGAAAGACTTCAATACAACACCAATGTGCAAAAAATAAGACGTACATTGTTTTCATTTTTGTGTTTCCCACCTCATGAAAAAATATTAGTCTTGGCAACATGTATGGCAAACGTTATACTGTGCATGGTGTAAAGTGCATGAGAAATAACTTCACAGTGGAGAGCTGCAGAGTAAGAGGGATGGAATATCCATTCTGTAATATATTGGTCAAATTCTTTAAGTGCTAACTGATAGCAGTTCTTTCATCAGGACCGACGCTCACCCACAGATGCTGGCAACTGTTAATACATTTATGTGAGAATCCTTCAAGAGGGCATTATTTTGAAATAAATTGTGTTAAGTAAATAATGAACAATGTAAAACAACACTAGCAACAGACAGGTTTATGACTTACATTTCAATGCTTATTATTAGGATGCCTAAAAACTCAAACTACTCATATATTAATGAGACTTAATGGATAAAAGATTGTCCCTGATCCTTGTCCTCCTCACATGGAAAGTATTTCAATTTGGAGTAAGCAAGTAATTGTTCTGAATAATCAAACAATCCTTTTGAGTAATAAAATAATTTGTAGAGTAATTTTGTGCTTTATTGCATTTAGGAAATAATCTATGTTTAGCAGCATTGGGTCATGAGGTTTAATGCATTGTTAGAAAGTTGATGCATGAAGAAAAACAATAATGAATACCCTGAGGAAAATTCTGGGGGAATAATTAAGTTCACTGTAGTGAAGCCTTCTCCTGTTGAGTTCCTCTTTTATGAAATCGTCTACCTGCTTATGTTCAGGATACAGACACTCTCTCAGTCTTCAAGCCTAGGCTTAAAACCTACCTTTTCAGCAAATAATTTAGCTGGGGGATGTGAATTGGAGGACTGGAAGCCATAGAGACTGGGAGTCTAAGCTGTTGCGATATTGCATTGTATCTCTGTATTAAGCTGTTCCATCTGTGATCTGGTGGTGACAGGTCTGTCCTCATGACTGTGCTGGCACTCCCATCCCATAGCTGTGTTACTAGTTCTGTCAGGTTTTTCCAGACTACTCTTCTCTACTCTCCTGCTCATCTCTCTTTCTATCCACGATCCATGTACATCTCCCTTAATAATGGCTTCTCTCCTCTTTCCTTCCACTCCGGATCACCTGCTGGGGATTCATATTGCTTCTGCAGTACCGTAGTACCAGCTGCAAAGGGATGACTAGACCAACAGTGCACTGTCTACTGTCAGGTAGCCTGCCTGCAGCCACCATGCCATCCCCTGTCCATCTCACTGGATATAGAACAGAACTGCCTCCATGATGCCTTTTCTGTGTTACCCATTTCCCAGGAGTGCTCAGTGTCAGGGGAATAATTTTCCAGTTTTTAACTCAATAGTTTATTTTTTGTTTGCTATTCCCTCTGGAAGATCTACTATGCTGGGTGTACATCACTTTGTGTCAATGTACAAAACACATACATTTATTTTATAATGTTGTCCATATTTACAACATTATTGGAATTATAATGATTGGAATTATAATAATATTGTCCATATTTATCCCAGTCATGAGGGTGCACTGGGATGGAGGGAAGGAAAATGTGTTCAAAAGTTTTGATGGATTAATGGCTCTGAAACACATACACACTCACACACATACCCACACACACACACACACACACACACTGCACTACCATGTGCACATATGCACATACACATACGCACATACAGGTCTGCAGAAAACATTACCAGCAGCCCTTCTTTCACTTACTCCATATGTACTCTGTCCTCTGCAGACCCAGGGGAAAGACACAGCAGCTGCTTGGCAGTACTCTCTTTTCTCTGAGTGACACAAATCATGTGGTTAAATTTACAGTGTGCACTTCACATTAAGACTACAACAGTGCTGAATGCTTGCTGTGTTGTGTTAGCTTTACACTGTATATCTCTGTTACAGAGGCAGCTAGTGCACTGTTAGCTTCAGACTGTATAGTGCTTTTACAGATTCAGCAAGAGCTGTGCCTGCAGCAGCCTGGCACTTTGTGTTATGGTTGCAGAACTTACCTTTAAGCTGAGAAATATCTGGCACTGTGTTCTAACTGCTTTTTGTAACTAATAAGCTTGCTAGCTGTAATGAATCAGAAGCCAATTACTTCTTACTCTGTGTCTAATGATGTATCATTATACAACCTTTGGATTTTTCTCATTAAATAATATTAATTACAACAGTGATTTAGTTACATTCAAGATTTTTTAAAATGTCACAAAGAAATTGGTAATGAGTTTTCAAATGAAAACAAATTGTTTTGTGTTTGAACTAAAATGAGTTTGTGTGAATTGCATAAATACATTTTAACACTATCATTGATGCACACAGTCAGCCTTTGGCCTTGATTCAAAGTGGAGGCCACACAAATTGAGCAGTATTAGATGGGTCAGCCCCATGTGATTGACAGGTAGTCAGTATGTTCTCTTACAGTATTGTGTATTGTGACTAAACCATAGTTTCTTACCAGAAGGCAATGCAAATAAACCCCTCTTCCCACCCGACTGCATGACTACAAATGCTCATCTGGTGAGTTAATCTCACATACATATGAGTTAATCTCACATACATATTCTCATACGTGTACATATCATCATATATATACATATGATTATACGTGTACATATCAACATACGTTATTCCTGCACCAATTTTCATGCTATTTATGACCAGAGCTCATGGGAAAAGTAAAGAATAAACACAAAAAAGCACAAATAAGAATAAGCACAAAAAAGGGAAATGCAAATGGAATGAAACAGACAGTAAGAGTTGTTCTTTGGAATGAAACAGACAGACGCTGCTTTGGAATGAAGCAGACAGTAAGATTAGTGCTATGGAATGTAGCAGACAGTGAGATCGGTGCTTTGGAATGAAGGATACAGGAAGATCGGTGCTTTATAAACTATATCATTCATGGTAATGACAAAAAGAAGCTGCATTCTGCTGCACAGCATTTACACACAGGTTAATACTGGGTTTACAACTCGGAAATGCATTTTAGGATATAATATAACAGTACAAAAAAGGAAAGAAGATTAAACACATGATTTGTGTGTCTGGAAATTCTTCATGAGCTTGTTTTCTTTATTGATGTAAATTCCAAACATATGTAGTGGCTCTGTCCCAGCCGATATAAATCCAGAAATTGATGCTGCTCATGAGGAGCGTCATCTAGGAAACATAAAAACCTGAATAATGAACAAAGTGCCAGTATTTCACCCATTCATCTGGGACACCAATGAAGACCTGCATTTAAACAATTCATGTAAGACACCAATTAGTGCTGGCCTTTAACTCATTCATATCGGACACCAATGAGTACCACCGGCATTTAACCCTTTAGGACAAGAAACAGCAGAGGCTCGATAAAAAAGGCTGAGGATGATTCTGCATAGTCTGAGCACTGCAGCTCTTGCTCTAGGTTGTACTAATACTAGTCTGACTAATATTTGCTTTAATCCACACCCATTCCACTTTATTTCCTTTCTCGGTTCAGTCCTTGATGAAGGAACTCTTGTGAAACCTTTCTTCTGTCTTGCCTCCTAAGGGCAAATTATGAGCAGCAATGTGGTGTTGTCATACTGAGCAGCAGTGTGGTGTAGCGGAGAGGAGGAGCAGTGTGGTGTAACAGTAAAGAGCAGCAGCGTGGTGTAGCGGTAAGGAGCAGGGCAACAGTGTGGTGTAGCGGTAAGGAGCAACAGGTAAAAAGCAGTGAAGTGGGGGCGGCAGCGTAGCATAGTGGTTAAGAAGCAGGACTTGTAACCGAAAGGTTACAATTCCCCACTGGGGCACTGCTGCTGTACCCTTGGGCATGGTACTTAACCCACAATTGCCTCAGTAGATATCCACCTGTATAAATGGATAACATTGTAAAGAACTGTAACCTATGTAAGTCGCTCTGGGTAAGAGCATCTGCTAAGTAATATAATGTAAGTTCTTTCAGCAGAAAGAAGGGGAGTTAACAAGCAGCCTCATACAAACCACAGCATTGTCCACCATATCACCGATAGTGAAAATGACATAAAGGCTCGACTGATGAACAAGTCAAACATAACTCACAGGGTGTTCCTCCAGTTTATTGTTCCACAGACATTTCACATTTAGGTCAACTACTTGTGTTCATAAGATACACGTGCGACACTTAAGAAAACCTCTTTATCCTCCGTTATAAATTCACAACGTTGTGGGGATTGGGCATGAATGCTGTGGAGGGTGTAAGCCTTCACTGAAATTTAGGGGTTGTAGGCTAAACAGTTTGAGAACCAGTGAGCTAGTGAGTAACTACGTGAATGATAAGAGTAGCTTATGTTTGCTTATCTTATGAACAAGCCAGTGTTAGCTTGCCAACCATATCATGTGATGCTCATTGACAATAAAAGACTCCAGAAAATGGGTTCTGTGCACTGGGTTGCCAAGCAGGGGGAAACAGTACCTAGAGATTGGGTATTCTATATAATGTTAGCTAGGAATCGACCGATGGTTGCGTTTTGAAATCTATGATTGTCAGCACTCTGACATATCTCATCACAGCATTGCTGGATGAAGTAGCTGTTGTCAAATTACTCTGGACCCTTGGGGTTCTGTGGTAGGTGGCTAAGGGGTATTTGAATAATTGTAAATAATTGTGAATAATTGTAGAGTTAACTGCACCCATTCTGAACATGCTATTCCCTAATTGGCTGTTTGGCGTGCACACAAGCATTCTACAGGTTGAGTGGCTTGTGCCTTCTATGCCAACTAACCACATGCAGCGTGAAGTAAATGGGAATGACAGGTTCTGCGACCACCATGTGAAGAGCTGCCAGAAAGGGCCTCAATCCGTGTGAAGTGTGTAACGTGTTTACTAGCACCCACTGAAGCAGTGCAATGAAGACAAGCAAGCAGATTGGACAGGACATGTCTCATGTGAAACCCGATACAAGGTTAAAGCTCTCCAGTTTGGAGCCAGACACTCCCCTCACTTTGGTCATGTCAAACACATCACTGTTTGTCCTTCTGGGGCAAGGGAAGTGACTTTTTGGTGTAATTAATTTGGTCACATAAATAAATATGAGTAGAGCTTGCCAGTGTATGTACCAAAGTTGGGGGGCAGTGGTGAGTTGGTGCATGCTAGAGCAGGTCTGTGTGGTTATATATTAACCTCCACAGAATGTTACTAACATCTGAATGGAAAACATTGGTATGTTGCACATTTATTCACCATTATAGAAAGTAAAATGGGTACTTTAGCACCTAAGGACCTGTGAGGTTGTTTCAGACATACTGCACAATGGATTTAAGCAGGTGGGCTAGTCTACACTGCCATGACAGTGTGAAAAATAACATCTTCTCAGCAGGTGACCTAATCTTGGACAACTTCCTACATTTCTGCTGTAAAGCTGCAGGTAAAACACAACCATATGTTGCTCACAGGAGGCAGGGTTATCAAAAAGGTTTTTTTAAAAAAATATTTGACCTTTTTTCTTGTTACAAAATTAAAATGCACCAATATAAAGCAACATTGCATGTGCTTATGTTATCTAGCAAAAGCTCATCATGCTCATTGTGCAGAGGCGTTACATTGACCAATTAATTTTGCATGTTGAGTTACCTTTTTGACAACCATCATGCCGTTTGATGAATACTATCTCCATCACTTAACCCCCAGTGCCTTGTATGGTCACAGTGAATTGAAGCAACATTGGGATGATGGTAAGTGATTATAGTTTATAATTATACATAATTGATTTATAGTTTATTGAAGTTCATGGTTTTTTCTTCCTTGCTCTTGCTGGTGCGGATGTCCCTTTTTTCCCTGTGTGTTAAACATTTATGTATGTGTATGGAAATGGTTATGCAAATTGATTAAATTTAATTTGAACTCTAAGTGAAGAGACTACCCCCTCCCCCGAGGGCTCTTCAGGGTCACAGCCTACCAGCCGCCTCTGGAATAAATGATAGCTCATACAGTACTTATCAGGGAACTGCTGTCACAATGATTCTTCAAACCGACACCTTGAAAACGGAAACATTTATATAAAAACAGAGAAGGTTTGGTAAAGCTATATCAATATTCTATTTTTTTCAATTTTCTTCCACTTCAGTTTTTTCTCGATTGCCTGAGATTTTAACTAAAAGCAGTAACTTTGCAAGTAACTTTTGCGAAATGATTAACACAGCCTGCAAAACTGCATTGCATGTGGGCAGAGCATGAGGGAGGCTGGGCAGCGGGTGCAGCCCAGTCTCACTGTGGCTTTTATCATTTAGAGATTTAGAAATGAGAACAGATAAGGGAACATTATTCATTGCTTTGTTGTGCCATGTATTGTACTCAGCTGAGCCCAAATGTTTTAGTTATGTTTGGCATGATTTACTTGAATGATGTTTGTGTCATCTGCATAAATTTTTTACTGTTTTGCAAAAAATGTGCTTAGCATTTGCAGTTTGTTATGATGTTGGTCAAGTGGACCAAAGTTTCCATCGCTGTGACTTAGCTATGAACAAAACCTTTTATATGTGCACAGAAGGACATTTAATTGGTTTCAGCAGAGAGAACAAAAATGGTACTTAAAGCTCACAAAGCATTTTCCTCTAAGCTTTTATCAGACCCTCTGCTATGTATGAATTCTGCTTGGAAAGTCTGCATGCGAATAGGAGATAAAACAAGAAAAACTCTGTGTACATTGTGGCAACATCAGATGTTTCAGCTGAATCACTCTCAGCTTTATGATTGGATGCACACCTTTTCTGGTTTAAACTGTCTAACTTTGTGAGACATAAACGTTGTGAACACTGATGAACATTGGGCAGCCTCTGTGCTATATAACTAATCAACACTGGAAACGGTTTTGTTCCACTGCCATCTCAGGGGAGGCCAGAGCTCTGCTTTTCCTCAGTAAGCTTTGGCTTAAAATGAAACAGAAATAAACCTAAAAAGGGCTTTTCATCACACACCAGACACAGCATCACCCCGTGTGAGAGGTCAAGTGCTCGGCCTGTTTGCTGCTCGGATCAGTCAGCACATCTTAGACAAAGCAGTAGGACAGACATTCAGATATGAGCAGGCCTCGGTCAGGATCAAGGCGCTGCTAATTGCTGGCCGTGTTTCCTGGCATGAAGTGCTAGTCGTTTAATGGTGCAAATCCTGTACGTAATGTCTATGCTATCTGCAGTGAACCTGCTCAGTTGGTGTTGCCATTATTGTTGAGAGTAACAGCTAATGAATCTCGGGGTTGCCAGGTTTGACGCTGAGCAGGGGTACAGGGGCATAAAAATGCTCCCTCGCCTGATTCATGTTGGAGTCCCTCCCACCGCACCAGCTGTGCTGGCTTTCTACAATGATGAAGGAAAATGTGAACCAATGTCACTGCCCAGCATTTGCCAGCCCATAATAATCCTTTTTAATTTGTTCCTGCTTGTCTTAAACAGTCCACTTTGTCTACTGTGTTTCTGGGAGCCTTATTTAGACAAATCAGGTGGTTCAAGAAGTTACACCAAGGTTGAAAAATGTAAACACTTAAGCCCATACATGATGATAGAAATATTGGATGCATTGTTACTTAGATATTTATTTAGGAAATCTGAAGTCCACCACTTGTTCCAATAATCCTCCATAAACTTTGTTTTGGAACCACAGACAGTAATAGTTTCTTTACTAAGTAAAGAATAATTGTGATAGCATTAAAAACTGCAAAGATGTGTTTTTTTAAGCTGAAATCTTTTCATTAGGCACTCTTTCTTTTATGAAAAGTGCTATATAATACTATTACGACTACTACTACTGCTACTACTACTACTACTACTAATAATAATAACTGTGAAAAGTACTATATAAACCAAAGGTATGTTGCATATAAACAATTAATTTGTGCCTCATAATAGCACTGATATACAAGTCCGTTTGTCATTTGACATGTACATTTCGAAATGATATGTATTTTCAATGTTATAACAGTAAAAGTAAGAATTTCTAAAAATGTCTTCCGTTCATAAATGTTCTTAACAGTTTTCTGAACAGTTGGTTTGCTCCTTTTATATGTTTGTTCGTTTCTGAACAAGTCATTTCAGAATTATGGCATAATTATAGAACAGGCATAATTCTTTTATCTTTCATTGTTCCTAGGATTCAAGCAGTGAGGGCAAGTGGTAATTTACTTACAATGCACCTTGGTAATGGTACACTTTACACTCTTCACACTCTTAGATGAATTTGTATAATTACCTGAAATTCAGATATGAATAGGTGAAAATATTTTATTTATAGTCATTGTTTTAAGGCAGACATTCAGGAACAGCTCATGGTTATTTGTATTATTCTGTTTGTATCTGTATTAGCTTTATATATTTTGTATATTTTGTAATGTAATGTACTTCTCCTGACTTTCTTGCCAGGTGCCTCTAAATAATATAAAAAAGTTCTCAGGCTTCCTTTTCAAAAGCAGGTTAAATAAATGAACAGATAACAGGGTTCAGAATTAAGAATTTCCTAGTTGGGTATAAGAGGGTAAGATATCTACTTTCCCTGAACAAATGAATTAAAGTAGTAAACTAAACAGGCATAGTTTAATTGTCATAAAATGAGTAAAAATATCTGTGCACGAAAGGGATGTAGCACAATATATTCCGTGACTCCGGACGAAAGCAAAACACTGATGTCTACGAAAGTTCAGGCAGCCTTTTCTACTCTGTAACTGTGGAGTCACGGAATATATTGTGCTAAATCCCTTTCGTGCGCATCACACTTTCAGTAATATAGCAAAACAGTTAAGTGAACAAAATGAACATTAGATGGCACGGAATGATGGTAGTATATCGCATTCTGCATTTCGTGCCACAACAGAAATGCTGGCCTAGGACATCTATTATGTGGACAGAATTAATTTTATCTACAAAATGAGTTTCTTTCGTCCACATAGTGTGAAGTGCATTCCGCCTTTTGTCCACAAAATGAAAAGCACAACAGTCAATTCAGTGCACGACAGGAATCAACCTTGTTGTTTTCTGTGCACGAAAGTAAGCGCTCTCTACAATATTTCATGGACACAATGCTAATGCGTTTGTGTTTTTCATGGACAAAACGCGTTGCAGTGTTGCAGGGTTTCGTAATGAATTTAAGCGTTTCGTAGCACAGACGACATTCTCTCCACGAAAAAAGGTCTGTTACACTTGGCGCCCCGTACCTTTTTACATTGTGTTTTGCAGCAATCTCAGTATAGTAACTTTATGAATTTCATATACTGACAAGCCATGAAACAGATGCGTGTACTCAAGTCAAATGACTTGGGTTACTCAAAAAAAAAAAAAAAAAAAAAAACACACACAAGATGATAGTTCTCAAAAGGAACTCACAGAGGGCATAGTAACTCACTGTGAAAGGAATTTACATCATTAGAAGTCACAGGCTAAGGGAATCCCAGTCACCAAAGTAACTCATTCTCAGAGATTAGAGACACCATAGTCATTTCAGACCTCAGTCACCCTAAGGCTGATATTACATAGAACGTCTTACACACAATTAAAGTTGCACATGCTAGTTGCATGTGATGTCATTACATGGTGCTTTGCTGTACACAAAGCAATTTACAAGCAATTACATGTAATTTCAGTTGCACTCAAAGTCCAATAACACAATGTCATGTATATAATTTCATTTGATATTGTTTCCACTAAATCTAAACTGGTTGTAGGGTATTTATTTTTCTAAATCAATAGAAAATAATTGTATTTAGCTATCTGGCAAATTAGCTACTGGTCATTTCAAACTCAAAACTAGCAAGCTAACTTCCTAAAACTTGGTAATACACAGCAGAACAAGTTGGTCAGATACAGTTTTATCACTAAAATTAGCTATCTGGCTAGCTAATTTAATTTAAAGTGGGTGTTTCATGATGACATCTTATTTACCGTCATCTCAATGAAATACCTAGATACTTAATATGTTCAAAAATGAAATATTATGAATGGATTACCCATATGTCCATTGAAACAATATCTGCATGTTGATTGTCTGTTGCAGGAAACTAGTTGAGTGAAGTTGGATCAGTCTAAACGGTGAAACTTGGCTGAAATTTACTGTGGTCAAACTTGTTGCAAGCAACGAGATGCATGTAAGCTGCTTCGCATAACATTAGCCTAAGAATTCATTGACCACACAGATTCCATGAAGGCCAGGACTAAAAAGAAAGCGGCATTATTCACTTGGACCAATTCCCTGTGAAGGGCATTAACTTTTTCCCCTTTGTTTATAAGAAACATGTGGAATCAAGAATTTGTAGAACAACTGGTGAGAAATCATGTACCCCCTTTGAATGGATGAGAAGGGATGAGTGCTATGGTGCATTTAGCCACCTCATGCAATGTGAGGTCATTTCCAAGTACTTCTCCAGAAATGCACATGGGCTCATTTTTTGTTGTGATTATTGTTGTCATCACTAAAATCCACAAGGTTTTCCAGCTGGACACAATTTACGCTTGTGATTTCTGATAACTGTCTGTTCTTCCGACTGACATCATCACAGGCCAATTAGACCTTGATCACATTTCTGATCAGATAAGAGCTAAATGCTATGCTGTCTACTCAAATATTTTCACAGCACATACAATCCAATAGTACTCAACAACACCTGTTAGTACAGGTAGGCTGTTTCCAATGCATTGATAGAAGAAACCTGACAAATTCAGTGCAGGCATATTATCCCCTCAGCTCAAGGCTGGATCTGTTTCAGATACCAGTCCTCTAACAGAACTGTACCGGAGGAACTGTTCGCTAGCCAGCTCCGATTTTCACCTTCTGTAAAACCACAGTCTGGAATTCTGGTGTCAGGGAAAATTGCTGACAAGTACTGTACATCTATGACCAGGAATGTGTTGCACCTACAAAGGCCTCCCCATCTAGAATCAAAGTGTTAAAGGTACTGTACATGATATGTGTGTGATAACAGAACAGACCAAAGCAATTTTGTAAAGCTAATAGGGCAAATGAAATGGGTGCCCGGTGCCCAGTTCTGACCTTCAGATAAACAGAGCTGCACTGGCTATGAATGGTGGATTACATCCAAGCTGCTCTACATCCCTTACTTGTCATAGACCACCAATAACCATTCTCTCAAGCTCCATGTGAAAACCACTGTGGTCTGGTCTGTTCTGTTATCACACACTCCATGGGAATTAGCTTTTATGTGGATGTAGGACGGAGATCAGTCCCAGTGTCCCTGAAAATGTTTTGTTCTTTAGCCATAGAGCAGTAGGACTGCTTGGTGCTGTTAGGCTCAGTGTGAAGGGATGCCAGCTATCATTAGACCCAGCGTCTGGGGATGCCTAATACTGTTAGACCTGGTACAGTTAAATGTGGCCCAGAGTCTGGTGATACAGACCTGAGTAGCAGTATCGTATGGTGGTAAGGAGATCTCGTAACCAAAAGGTATTGCCTCAGTAAATGTCCTGTATAAACAGGTAACAAGTTGTGTAAATGTATTACATGTAAGAACATGGGTGAAATTATAAACTATGTAAGAGCGCCTGCTAAGGAATTAAATGTTAGGCCCAGCGTCTGGGGATGCCTCGTGCTGTTGGGCTAGTTGGATTTGCTGTACTTGGTTTCTCATTACTGAAGGAAAACAGAACTTGCTTTTTTGTCCTTTAACACAAAAAGTTATGAAACATCTCAAACATAATTAGTTTGCTTTATCATGTCTAAGTTATTTGTATTTAACAGCCTCTTAGTTGTGTATAATGAGTAAGTGTTGATGAATCCCATTATTTCTTAATGAGTTTGTGCTGTACAAACATATTATGTGAAACCTTCTGGAATTAAAGCCCAATGGACCTAGCACAACTGAGTACATTCTGACATCATCAGCATGATGTCACTCAGCGGCTTTGCTCAACAAAATGCCTAGAGAAAAAACATGACTGGTGTGATTGTGATGTTAGCTAATTTATAATTGCCTAGCAATGTTTTCTCTCTGGACCTTATAATATATTTAGAGAAATATTAACATCTCCTGAAACTGTGGGGAAAATCAGAAAAATGTCTGTTTATTGCTGTCTAACTAATGTAGCAGTGTACAAGAGGGGGGTGAACATGACCTACAGCTCTGAGGTATCTCTCTAATCATGTTTTAGGAGCAACATTTCACCAGTGCTTTATTTATCATTTTAAATTATCACCAACTCACTGTTCATTAATCTAATAGTTAATATCCACTTATGATACTTATATTTGGTAACTGCCAAAACAAAGTGATTTACAAAGTGTTTAGCATTGAATACACTTAACAAATGTAATAATGTTTTTTTACAGCAATGAGAAGAGTTGGGAATGAAGGAAACCTGCAATCTGATGTAGAAGAGTCACTTCATCAGTAAAATATTAACATGAAAAGGAACATATTATGCAGCTATATTGGATGTACAGAGTGCTGAATACAAGACACAAGAGAAAGAAATTATTGTTTTTTTCTTAGATTTAAGACAAATCTGGCAATTTCAGTTTTTTTTTTCTCAGATTAAAATGGCACCATATTTTTACATGTATCTTGAGATTTAAACCACAAACCTCAAAAAAATTAAATATATAATTTGAAACTTAAATCCTTTTTCAGAATTCAATATGTTGTTCTATCTGCATTTTTTTAAAATGAAATTGTGGCTTACATTTGTTTCTCCACGTGAGTATTGTATAAATAAAGTTGATTATGGACATTTATTATTACAGAAGAAGTGGAACCAGGACTCCAACATGAACTAATACCATGCAATATTAATGTAACCTCCTTTGATTTGTACTTGTTTACACTGTATTCCAGGACCCTCTTTGCCATTTTCAACTCTTACAATTAAGTCATCTTTACCATCCATACTTGTAGTATATGGTAGAAAGGCAATGCTGCTTGCAGCTGCAGCTTTAAATTAAAATGACCACAATTTGCTATTCTTTTTTTCATACTCTGGTGAACTCAACAGGACAGTGGACAGCTGAAATGTATGGTGAGATTGCTAAGATGCAGGATGGGTGAAATAAAACCAGGTTTATTCACATATCTTACAATAGATTGTGCTTCCATTTATTGCCAGATTGACAATGTTACCATATCTATTCCCCTGCATGCAAAGTACTACTGTAGTCATTTTGAAACAAGAAGGAACAGTCCAGAGTATGTGGAAAAATACAAATGTAATACAGCTCATGTTAGTATTCTGTGTAAACGAGAAAGTTACATTACATTACATTACAGGCACTAATTCACTAGTCAAATATTTTAAGGCAAAACTACATTTCCCATGAAGGGTAATGAAGAATCTTGGGAGAGAGATGGGAATGAACACTGGGCTGCATTCTAAACTGCAAGTGAGCGACGGTAGTGTGCGAGCGAGTCCATACCTCATGTGGAAACAGAACGGTGTTATTTGGGATCGAATTGCAACACGTTCCCCTGTCATCCCTCCACCATCATGGCTCATGACAAAACAAGGGTGACCTCAGAATAATTACACAAAACTATGGCAACGGCAGAAACGGTGACATCTGGAAATGACATCAGAATCTTAGCTAACAATGTTGAAAAACATTATTAATCTTGATGAGGGTTTTAACAGTACACAATTTTGAAAAAAAAATGTGTCCTCTAACGCATTGATCTTCCCCATTATTTGCAAGTAGTTTGGAAGCTGAGGGACAGTTCATATGTAGCATGAACGTTAAGGTGAGAGTCCCTCCCAAATCTTTCTGTTTTGGACAAACAGTGTGACAATTTCAATGTTAGGCCAAAACTGTTTATAATCGACCTCAGTGGGCTGTCTACATTGCAGAAAATGGCAGTCATTTGTATGTTCTGGCTTTATTGCAAAAAAGACTAGTGATTGGTATGAAACGTCTTGGTTTTCAATCAGAAATCTCTGCCTGATAACCAGATGCATACCACAGTAATTCAGATTAGTTGGATTTTTGAAGCGGCAAACTTTTCCTAAGTCACTCTGGATAAATCTCTGGTCTGGCAAATGAATGTAAATGCAAATTTGTATTTCACATACCTATTCTGTTCACTGTTAGTCAAAACACAATGGAATCATTTGGACTAATGTTACCGCTGTTTCTTAGTCTCTGTGAGAAACATGAATTCATGTGGTAAAATGCACTACTGTCTGTGGTAACATCATAGCATTTTTAGCATTGCTACAGTTGAATGGAATGCTTGTAAACATGGCCTGCACAAATGCACACCCTGGAATGTCGAATGAAAGGGATCCCGAGATGTCAGACCAAACGTGAAGGGTACAGGCTTGGACACTTGCTTGGAGAGACCAATTTAGGGTAAGAGAAAGTTCATTTTGCAGGTACCCTCAACCATGTGATTCTGCACCATTTTTAGGAAAAATGTTTAGTTTATTTGTAAGTGAGCAAATATGCAGACTGGCATGCAGTCATGCATTTGGTGCTATTATGATACTCTACTGAAAGTACTAGTTGATCAGACAACCTGTGAGCTTAATAATTGGGTTTGTAAGACATTATTTGTTAAAGCGGTTAGTTGATAGCTCAACTCAAAGTCTCCATGGACAAGTACCAGTTTTGTCATACATCATTAACCAATGTAACGCATGTAGTGTCTAAGCATGGAATTGCCACAGATCCATCCAAAATCAAGGCAGTTGTCAATTGGTTAACACCAAACACCACACCAATAACGTCATTTTAGGGGTTTTGTGGATATTAAAAGTGGTTCATCAGAGGTTACTGAAACATAGTTTGGCTTTTAAATCAGTTGCTACTGGGTTACCCTCAACCTGTCTCAAAGTCCTATCTTCCCTACCTTCCCGATAAACCTTCTGAGCCTAGTGCTAGGATCAGAATCGATGGAATAGGAGGGGATGGGATGTAATCGATGTGATGACAGATGTGAGGATGCACTACCTAAAGTCAAAAATTGTTTAATTAAGGCCCTAGTGTGCAGATCCTCAGAAACGATACATGTTGATGCTAGTCTAGATATATTCAGGGGAGTTCTCCATCATGAATGTCCCAAATTTAAGTCCTTTGGAAAGAAATAACCCATTTTTTGGCTTTAAAGTGGGCTGTGGTAGACAGGCTTCATGAATGCCTGTACAAAGCTCAATTTGCTCAAGTCAGAATGGACAAGCCACTGACTTACATTCTCACCTCAGGTACACAAGTTGCCATGGGCTGTCAGTGGCTAGCTGAGCTTTCAGGCTACTCCATCACGCTGAAATATTTCCCTGGTTGGAAAAACTTGCAGACGCCTCATCGAGGAGCACTTGTTGAATCCTGATGTGGATTGAGGAGAAATAATTGAAGATGCTGTCAGAGTCTAATGTCAGTCTGTGTCCTCCTCAAGAAAAGCCAGAAATTTCTGTTCCAGTCACTGTACTGACTGACCAGGAGCACCTGCCACTGCTGTTCCCAGGGCCTACTGTCATTTGTCAACTGTGAACAAATTAATGTTACCTCATTACAGTCAACTAGAGATACAGCAGGCACAGCAGCAAGACCCTGTTATTGGGAGTGTGCATAAGGCTGTAGAACAGGAAGACATTAATAAGCTGGAGTGAATCCCTTCTGCTGCGTGAGTGGGAACATTTGAAACTAGAGCATGGAATACTATACAATGTTACTCAGAGTTCAGATTCTCAGTTCTAAAACTGCTCCTCCTGCCAGCAAAATATTGCTGTGTAATTCTGAAATTGTCATATGATGATCTTGGGCATCATAGATTTGAAAAGACTTATGGCTTAGTCATAGACATATTCGTTTGGCCTAGAATGAGATGCTGAAGAGCATTGCAGGAACTGTGGAGGATGTATCTCCCAGAAAACATTTCCCACTCGACCTGCCCCTTTGAAACTTTTATGCAGTTAGAAGCCCCTTGGTGTAATTTGTAATGGATTTTCTGTCAGTTGAGCCAAACAGGAAGGGAGTTACCAGTGTCTTAGTCATTGGAGACTATTTCACAAGGTACAGGCCTACAACTTCTCCAGAAATGAAGCTATGGGATATTCCTGCCACTTGCTCATGTTCTGCAATGAAGCAAGTCTCCCTTGGTAAATTTGTTTTGGAGTTTCAGCTGGCACTACCACCATGTACACTCATACTCGTATGTGAAGGAGCTGAAGAGAGATCTGCCAACCACTCATAAACAAGCTCAGGAGGCAGCTGCAAAAATGGATACCAATAACAAAACTGAGTATGACTAAAAAGTTGTTATTTGACATGCAAGTTGGTGATCATGTTCTTCTGAGGAACTTGGGCAACCCAGGTAAACACAAGCTGGCCATGGAAACAATCCAATGACAATTATTCATAGTAACCTTATTTTGCCAATTGGACAGCTGGTCCAAATGAAGAAAAATTAAATGGGGACATTTGAGAATAGAAATGAGAACAGCTTGTTATCCAGAAAGAAAAGGTCAGTTGGACAGCACAAGTATGTCTCCTTTGAAACAAGAAGTTATCAATGTGGTCCCCGGAGCTGAAGCGGAATCTGACTCAGAAAAATGGTGACTGTTTATGATGAATATGATGTGCCTACTGACCCTGTTGAGCCATCTGAGGCAAAGGGTGAACTTAAGTACAAGCCATGAGTTAGAGAACATTGTGGAGCTGCCACAGTCAACAAGAGATGCTGAAGATGGTCTTATTGAGATGGAATGTACATCTTTAACAGAAAACACATATGCTGATGGGTATGAACAGCCTGTGGGGATACAAAGTGTTGACTCTTTACCTGACCTTCATCAGAGAAGAACTAGACTGATTTGTCTGCCACCGAGACTTACTTACACTGGACCAAGACAGTTTACATTAATGCTTCCATTGTTGCCCACCGGAAGGTAGCCCCCCGCTATCCCAGCCTACAATGACTGAAAGAGTTACATTGCTGTATTAGCATGTAGAAAAGCAAATGTCATTTCTGAAGTTGACATGATGAGGTCCTCCATATACTAATAATACTTATTGTTTCTTGTTTTCCTGCTAGTAAAAATTAATTTTCCCGTTAATTTTCCAATTAATTAATCCTTGGCGAGGTGAGAATATGAGACAGCCCATGTCAATATTTAGTGTAAATTTTATGAAGAGAAAATGCATGTTTTCACTCAATCAGTATTTTAACATTTCCCATGATCTAGCAGGGATGCAAGATTGAAGTTTGGGGTATTGAATCAAAGTATGATATCCTGCTAAAACCGTCTACTAACTGATAGTAGAATAAAACTGCATTTTGCGGAGTTTAAACACCTTATTTGGAAGTGATGAGTGAGTGGACTCTCCGTAGACATCAGATTCCATTAGCACTGCAACTGTAGAATTAGAAAAAGCATCAGAGATTGCTGTCCCTGGTGAAGAAGATTGTTCCCGTTTCCCCAGGTTTTGGTAATGTTCAGATTACAATTTTGTTATTTTTGCCTTCTTTTTAACTTGTGCTTGCGCACGATATTAGTGTTCCAATATTATTTATTTATTTAATTTTGCTGGAATACAAACGGCAAGCTGCAGTGTTAGTATTGAAAAGGGAACCATTATGAGACATTGGCATGCATTCTGGCAAGCATCACATTTTTCTTTTTGCTTGGAATGCTCCGCCAACCCATCAAACACGCCAACCTTACAGATGTGGAAGTGTGTTTCTTTTTTTAAAGTCAATGAAAATTGGTATTGCAGATCTCTCTTTCTAAAGGCTCAATTGCTCGGGATTGATGTTATTGTTTGAGTGTTTTACATTTGTATACATGTGTTCCAGTCAGTGAAATGATATTTGACTTGTTATACATTGCAGGTGTGTGTTTTTGTGAAATACAAACAGAACAACTTTATCCAACAGAACATTGAGAAATGATAGTAATGTCAGATTTGATTTTTTAGAAATAAGCAATACACCTCATTTCATTTTTTTCTAATGCTGTTCTTTAGTCTATTCATTCATGTCAGAATCAAAATCACAATCAGAACTTTATTCGCCAAGTACAAATGTACAAGGAATTTCTCTTCTTGCAGGTTTCAACATTGAAAACATAGATGCAGACAGAACTATACAATACAAAACAATACAATAAATACAATAGAATACAACACAATTAAAGAAACTGTGCATTCCTTTGGTTATGTACATTAGTGCAATAACTTTACAGTTCCATTGTGGGATCTGTGGGATGGACGATTAAAGTGCAAGTGTGCAGCTGGACAGGGGGCAGATATGGGAAGGGTCCTTATTTGAGAGGATTACAGCTTGGGGAAAGAAGCTGTTCAGGTGGCGTGTAGTCCTAGTCTTTATGGATCTCACTCTTACACTGCGTTTCAAGGATAGCCACTGGAAGAGAATGGCCAGGATGTGAGGGATCAGCCATGATTTTCCCCACCCTCTTCCTCATCCTGGACGAGTACAGGTCTGTGAGGGGGTGGGGGTGGGGGGGGTAGCTGATGGTCAATAATCTTCTCTGCACATCGCAAAATGTGCTGTAGTTTTTGCTTACAGTGCAAAGATGCAGATCCGAACCGGATGGAAATGGAGGATGTCATCACTGATTCAGTAATGGCTGTATAGAATTGGACTAGTAGCTCTTGTGACAGCTTGTATTTTTTGAGTTGTCGCAGGAAGTTTCGCTGTTGTGCTTTCTTGATTATTGTGATCATATTCCCTTCCCACCTGAGATCCCGTTGGATGATGGAGCCGAAGAATTTATGGGACTCCACTCTGCTGACCATGGTACCATGTATTTCCAAAGATGTGGGTGTGAGTGGGCTTCTTCCTGAAGTCAATAATCATCTCCACGGTTTTTTGTGTGCTCAGCTTCAGGTTGTTAGCTTCACCCCAGACAGTTTGCTTCCTCCCGATATGTAGAGTCATCACCATTTGAGGTGAGGCCAATCAGGGTAGTGTCATCAGCAAACTTAAGAAGTTTGACAGATTCACTGTTAGAAGTGCAGTCATTGTATAGAGTGAGTAGAGCAGTGGGGACAGCACACATCCTTGAGGAGCACCAGTACTGAGGAAGAGGGGGTCTGAAATGGAGTTACCCACCTTCACAAACTGTTTTCTATTGGTTAGGAAGTCCTGGATCCAGTGGCAGACAGGGGAGGGCACATTAAGCTATTTTAGTTTTTCCAGTAGTAGGTCAGGGATTACGGTGTTGAAGACAGAGCTAAAGTCTGCAAAAAGGATGCGGGCGTAAGTGTGAGGGCTGTCTAGGTGCTGCAGTATATGGTGCAGAGCCAAACTGATGGTATCATCGAAACACCTGTTAGCTCTATATGCAAACTGCAGGGGGTCCTGGAGGGCATCAGTCGTGGTTTTGAGGTAGTGCAGAATGACTCTCTCAAAGCATTTCATGACAACATAGGTTAAGACAACTGGCCTGTAGTCATTTGGACAGGAGATTTTCTGTTTCTTGGGGACAGGGATGATAATGGAGGTTTTGAATCAAGCAGACACAGTGCACTGGGCTAGGGACTGATTAAAGAGATCAGCCAGAATGGGAGATAGCTGTTCTGCACAGTGCCTAAGTTTTGCCGGTGAGACACGATTAGGGCTGGCTGCTTTCCTGATCTTTTGTTTCTTGAGAACTCTGCTGAGTTGATGGCTGATGATAGTGATAGGAGCCAGGGAGGTGGGGGTTGTAGGTGTAGGGATGTTAAGGTCAGAAGGGCGTGGGGGGGAGATGGGGGCAAACAGAGTGTCTCAGAGTGAATGTGGCTGGGTTGGGGAGAGGGGGGTGGGGTGAAAGTCCTTTGTTTTTTCAAATCTGGGGTAGAAGGTGTTAAGATGGTTTGGGAGTGAAGGGTCTGCCATAGTGTTGATGGGTTTAGGTTGGTAGTTTGTGATATTCTGGAGTCCCCTCCAGATGGAAAAGCAGTCATTAGTGGAGAAGTGGTTTTCCAGTTTGTCCCTATATCTGCACTTGGAAATTTTGACTGCTTTATTGAGTGCATACTTGGCCCTCTTGTATGTGTCCCAGTCACCACTCCTATAGGTGTCTTCCTTGATGGAGCGTAATTTCCCCAGCTCAGAAGAGAACCAAGGTTTGCTGTTGTTACACCTATACACAGTCTTTGTTGGGATGCAGGTCTCCTCACAAAAACTGATGTAAGAGGTAACTGCCTCAGTATAGTCATCCAGGCTGTCGTTCTGAAGACATCCCAGTCTGTGGAGTCCAAGCAGTCAGGCAGTCCTTTATAGCCTCAGAGGACCATATTTTCACCATTTTCACCTCAGGCTTGGCAGTTTTAAGCTTTTGTCTGTATGAAAGGATGAGGAGAAGAAGGGAATGGTCAGAGTTCCCCAGTGGGGCACAGATGGTTGCCTTGTAAAATGGTCAGGGCTCGTCCGGGATTTGAACCCGGGACCTCTTGCACCCGAAGCGAGAATCATACCCCTAGACCAACGAGCCACACATGTGTTTTGTAGACTGAGAAAAATTGCATGTCTGCTGTGGGGGTCTTCATATCATTTGAGAATGTATATTTTCTTGGCGCCATTTCAGCATCCTAGTGTTATTTTGTCATTCCAGGTGGAGGCAACACTTATCCCGATTCCATTTATATTGTTAACAAGTGAAGCAGGCCCTAGTGGACTACATCTTCCACAATGAAAGATGCAGGATCACAGAAAGTAGATTGCGGCTACACAAGTAATACAGGCCTGGAATCATTTTCACTGTGTCTTGATTCAATTAATGCATTATCTTCAACAAATGCATTACTACACACAAACCTGGCCAGTGATACAAGAAACAGTCTGAGAAAACCACCTAATGTTTTCATGAAAAATATCCCTTTTTTGACAGTCACATACCTTGTTACATTTTAATTGAATTACCTCTACGTGTGTGAGTAAATAGATTGAGAAAGCAGCTGGCTTGAAACTGACAGCTCTCTGGTGCCCACGGTTTAAGGGAAACAAGCTGGCACTTCATCCTGCCTTTACAGATCAAGTGTTCCTTGCAATAAAACTGGGTGGAGCCCCACTGTACAAACGCTAATTGTTTGCAGATGTAATTGAGCCGATTGTGAAAACGTGGTCATGCGTTATACTGCTTGCAAGGAGGGCAGTGGAATTTGTTCAAAACCCTTCCAAAGACACTTCCCGTAATACTTCTAAACCAGTGACTTTCTTTTTATTACGTTTGGAAATCTATAAATTATCCAAAGTCAGCAATAGGAATTTGACATTTTATATCCACTTTGTACTCATAGATCAGTATTGAGCTTGTTGGGACTGAACACGAAACCCCACTGAGTCATTTTTTGGAAAGGGATAAGTTTTATTGTCAGTGATACACACATATATCAAGGAGGGCAACATGGACCACAAACAAAAACCTGGACCTATTAAGACCCATCTGACGCTAAACAGAACCTGTTATGATGTATTAAAATCATCTGAGGCTGAACAGGGCCTGATATGTGATGCATTCATCTGACATTCTCGTAAAGAGACTGTGGCCAGCATTTCCCATTTATGCAACCATTGTAGGCTCATTGCATGGCTAAATGCATGCCATTCTCCGATACACTCATGGACTACTAGCACACAGTTGTTTCATGTACTGCGACTCGTACAGCGCCCTACAGCAGAGCAAGCTCTCATTGGAAGGTAGGTGCTACTCCTCTGACATCGTCCAAGCAACTCACAGGGGCCTGGATGGATCATAGGGTTATGGCGTTCACCTCAGCTTGCTCTCAAGGTGAACACCATAACCTTCTCATTCGGGTGGTGATTGTGGTACAGTGATCAATGATGGTTGGATCACTGGCCTGTTAAAGGGCATGAATGTCCCTTGATTAAGCATCCCTTTTCAGTGTGCCACTGCTTAATGACCAGCTACAGCTATATAAGGACAGTTGCTTAGAATTATTCAATGTCAACACAATGTTTTTATAGCTAGCTAATCAAAATGTTCTAAAGGTTCACAAACCACTAGTCATTTCTGTAATGATCAGAATGTTGTCATTTGTTTTTCTTTTCAGTAGTTCTACACGCCAAATTTAGTAACCTTTGTAGCAGTTTAAACCATGAGTCCACTGCACTACGATTAGTATTGAATAAGAAATGAGACTGGGAACAGTCGCTCCAAACGTTTTAACCCTTGCTAAAGTTGCTGTGATTGGCCCTATGTAGCTACATATTAAAAACAACATGAGTAATATACTTACAATCATTGACCCATTTGGCTGTTGTATACACTTATCTTAAGCAAACTTTAGTATGCTTCCTTTTTACATAGGTATTCATATATAATTAGTGTACTTTGCCTGTAGTGAGGTTCTGTCTGAGGCTGGTGTTGTGGTGCAGGGAGTTTATCTTAGGCTGGTGTTCTGGTGCAGAGAGCTTGTTTCCTAGGGGCGAGTTGGTAGAAGCTGAGTTTCTGTGATAAAGCCCACTTTGTCTCCTTGACAGCATTCCTTGGCTGGCCACAGTGCTCTCCATGCTTTCTCTCTTACTCATGTGATTACTGAGCGTGAGGCGGCTGTTTTTTGTCTGGCCTAATCAGTCCCTCAGCCTCTCAGTCTGAGTTTGCCAAGAGCTCTGCAGTCAAAGAGGGAGCCTCAGACTGATCCCAGGACAGGGCTGGCTGCACTGGACTGTAGCCTAAAACCACTTTTTACACGCAGACAGGGGTCTACTCATCAACAGCCAACAAGCCTTTCCCCTCTGTTTCTGGAGTCATTCTTCTGCTAATTTATCCTCCAATTCACATAAACTGTTAGTTATTCTATATCACACGAGACTAAATAATAAATTTTTTCCATGAGTGGAAGTATGAGAGAAAGTTGTATGCGTGTATTCTTCAGAGGCAGTCTGCATTGTGTTTATTCGCACAATGCATTGGATTGTTTATGTACTGTATATGTTCATGAAGCTGATGAACAAATGTGTCACTTGCAGTAAAGTGAATGATTGAAATGGAAATATGTTCAGACATCCTGAAAACACTTTATGCTACATATAAATGTGACACATAACTATCACAATTATCTGACTAGCTTTTTATACTGTGTGTGCAATGAGTACATTTTAGTGATCTAAAAGGTTTTCTGGACGTGCAGTTTTGACATTGGGGAACCTACATTATGTGGATGGAATTATGAAAATTGGGATTGTCAAGATTTTCTGTATTGTAACTTTCAAACCAGCAGTTTTAATGCACTCCCCAATCTGATCCACACGGGGGCTCCATGTGACAGGTTCTTCTCCCAACATATCCAATCACATTTCAGATGCCCATCACAGCATTCACCAGAGGAATGCCATATCATATGTCCATGCAGTGGTGATGATGCTTTTGTATTGGAGGCCTGTGTCATCCAGGCAAAAAAGAGACAATTAGCAGAATGGGTTAAAGACCTAGGCCCCCAATTCAGGGAACTTCCACACTTCTTACTTCCCCTGAGAGTGACATAGCCTATCTGTAACAGAGCTGTCACGCAAGCTCTCTGACCATACTCCAATAGCCCCGCAACATTACACACATTCTGTAACAGTGGTTGGTTAACAGTGTAATGGTGCTCTCTACATTCCCTAACAGTAATAATGGTGCATATTCCCTCATGGTGATAATGGTGCACATTCCCTTACAGTCATAATGGTGCATATTCCCTCATGGTGACAATGGTGCTGTGAACATTCCCTAAGAGTGATAATGGTGCTTATTCCCTCATGGTGAAAATGGTGCACATTCCCTAATAGTGATATCATGGTGATAATGGTGCTCATTCCCTAACATTGGTAATGGTGCTCATTCCCTCATGGTGAAAATGGTGCTCATCCCTAACAGTGATAATGGTGCTCATTCCCTTACAGTGGTAATGGTACTCATTCTCTCATGGTGATAATGGTGCTCATTCCCTAACAGTGATAATGGTGGTTATTTCCTCATGGTGATAATGGTCCTCATTCCCTAACAGTGGTAATGGTGCTGTGCACATTCCTGAACAGTCATACCCCCCAGTAAACTGTGAGTGTAGTGGCACATCTGTTTTTAGGAACTTCACTCTCAATGATACAAAAGTGCTTATCAAACTGTCATTTTCAAGGAAACAGAGATGCAGAAACATGCAGGACTGCTTGCCTCGTTTCACAATAATTCCACAGAACTGGCCAGGAAAACAACATAAAATCATTTCTCTCAAACAATCACACGTGTGAGTTGTGCTCAGACAGCTGAGCTCAGACATTTGGCTAGGAGGCAGGGCTTTTGGGAGCAATGGGTTTAGGAGCATGTCTGAGAATGAGTTCTTTTCTTTAAGTGGTTTGGAGTGTCATCGTCCTAGAAAGCCCATATGTGCAACATAAGGACCTCAGACCTGATTACAGATCAGGTGAAATTACAAATGCTGCCTTCAAGTGCCAGATGCCCATCTGATTTATCATAGACAGATGATTTATGAGGACAATAGTTATAATGGTTACAGCAGCAGCTGCTTTGATTTGCACCACAAACCAAATATTATATATTACACTACCAATTTATTTAGTACTATCTTATTCTGGATGACTTAGGTTACTGCCACTATAAATAATGTCTTCATAGACACATTGAAAATTATTGGTGAAAGATTGAAAATTTGATTTCAAATCTTCACTTTATGTGATGTCAATGAGTAATGAAGGAAAACATGCAAAATGTTAAAAAGTAATGCAAGTTAAAATGACATATACCAAAAGCCAGAACACATTTCAACAGTACTGCAATGCCAAATGCATTGGAATGTGACAGGTAAATGCTGGTTTGTAAGCTGATCTGTTGAAGCTGTTCTCAAAGTAAAAAAAAATAATACATGCAATTTAAAAATTACAGTATAACTTTGAAAGCAATCATTATTTTTTTTACTCCTTTGCATGGGAATAACATAGTTCACCTCAGGTGACTTTACCAAACTGGGAAACAGTTTGTAAATTTGTAAACTGTGGTATTTCTTATGGTGTTTGTCATGCATAGTTCAATACGTGTCTTGTAACCTTGTGAGTAATGCAAATCAAACTATCTCTTTTGCATCAAACTAAACGTGTCTTATCTGTAATCCAATCCCTGGCTAATGTGTGCAATTTATTTTCCTGTCTAAATTTGGAAGGGGAAAATGTGATGCAAAATACCCACAGTCAAATCAGAGACATTCTTCAGACTATGTTTACCCGTCCAATACACCAGAGATTGTAGTTCTGAGAATGAGGAACCCAGACACATGAACTCCAACAGCTCTGAATTAAAGACCATTCCATCTCAATTAGGCCTCAACCTTCATTAACAGATTTCCTGAATCTATGGATTGGAATGTCAGTATAGCCATCAAGATATGTCAAGCTAAAAACCTTTGGTTATACATGACTACCATCTATGAGCTGCAGTGTGATGATTTTTATTTGGTTTAGTACATCTAGCACCTAGTCACTGTTTTGCTTGAACACCAGTAGCTGTCAGCTCTTGAGTTCTGACTGGGAATCTCCCACTACAGAGTGCTTGGTCTTCTTGACTCTCCCACACCTGTTCTAAAATGCCTTCACCTTAAGACATTTGCAGAGAACTGCTGGTACCAATTCACCCACCCAAGGAAAGACTTGACCTGCTGTTCTGGATGGCTTCAACTTTTTCCAGCCATAGCCAGGCTTGAATGAGCTGTTACCCTAAGTACCAGGTTTCCTGCTTCGCCCGCTCACACTTCTGCAGCTTGAGGGAGAGACCTGCCTTGTAGATCTTTCCCAGCATGCTGTGGAGGTGCCTTGATGCTGCTCCCAGGTATGGCTGTCAGTGACCATGTCATCCAAGGGCACAGCACTGCAGTTCCCTCAGTCCTGGAGGACTTGGTCCATCAACCTCTCGAACATGGCAGGGTCTCTGTGAACTGGGACAGGCCTAGAGGGGTGAGGCAGTGACCAGCTTATTCTTCTCCTCCAGGGGACCCTGTCAGTACCCCTTGCACAGATCCAGGGTGGTAATGAAATTCACTTTACCAGTTTACAGGTTGTTTTTGCAGGGTATGGGGTAAGTATTGAAGTGGGAGGCAGCGTTTCCTTTGCAGAGGTCTGCACAGAATCTTAGAATATTGCATATATATATATATATAAACAGTGATAGCAGCAACATTGCAATCACACCTGTTAGTAGCAGAGAAAGCTAGAAAAAACATCTGTCGTCTAGTTGTATGGTATGCCTTGAGTCACAAGTTAAGTTCACCTTTGAACAGTTGAAAGGCAGGATTGTTTCTAATTTCACAGAAACATATTCCAGAAAAGTGACACTCTCACTGACAGTATTGTTTTTTTTTTTTACCAGAAATACTTTGTCTGTGGAGCGTGACAGTCATCACTTATGGTTGACCTTGTTGTCTTGTTAGCTTTCTGTTTGCCAAATTTACAGAGTGGGGCAGTGGCCAACCCATGGATACTTTTAAAAACAATGCAGGCATTCTAAAAGTTAACTAACACAAATAGGACCAGCAACTGCCTTGGAAGCAAATTTAAGGTTTCATTTCATTTTAATGACTTTATGGGTAGGGAATGCAAAGAATTTGGAGTAGGGATTTGATGAAGACACTGTGGTTAACCCCACTACTTTTTGTGATAAGTAGCATATGATCTTTAGTGCCCAAAGTGAATGGGGATTTCTAGTTAGCTGAAGGATCCACCCCTATTTCACTACGTATTCAACACAGCTCCTAGGTCAGGCCCTGGTCCTCTCATGCCTGGACTACTGCAACTTCCTGTTTGCTTTTCTGCATGTGCAATCAAAGCTCTACAACTAATCCAAAATGCAGCTGCACGTCTACAATCTCCCTAAACATAGTCAGGTTACTCCCCTTCTCACCTCACTTCATTGGCTTCCTGTTATTGCTCACATCAAGTTCAAAACCTTGCTGGCATACAGGACAATGAATGGGACAGCCCACTCATACCTACGATCAGTCCTCAAACCCTATGTTCCATCAAGATCAACTGACTGTCCCAACCCGACGGGGTCATTCCTCTCAGACACAATCCCTGTCTATACAGGTCCCTCAGTAGTGGAATGAACTCTGCTAAATAAATAAATAAATGTAAATAAAACTCCCCTCAGGGGTTAGGACAGCAGAATCACTGGCCATCCTCTTCCTCTGACCCACCTCTTCAGACTGCATCTTGGTTCCACTTCTATCCCCACCCCCTAACACCTGCTACTCTTGCATTTGTTGCATATGTTAATTTTATGTGTAGTATTATGATGTATTATGAATTTGTATTCAAGGGACTGTTGTATCGTAGCGTACTTGGCTTTTGGCAGAGTGCACAAGTTAACTTGTGGTAGGGCTTGAATAGTGTTATGCTCACACTCAATGGTCTGGGAGTGTTGTTAGTCTAGTCTGACATTGTTGTTCGTTTAAATTGAATGGATACGCTTATGTCCTATTGTGTTTGAAGTCGCTCTGGATAATAGCGTCTGATGAATTCATGTCATGTAATGTAATGTATTTAATATCTCAAAGAAAGGAAGGTACCCTTTACAGCACAGTGGCCCCATTACTGCACTGGGTCATTGGGTTTACTCAGTAATTAAACTGTACTGTGAGCTGGCTTCTGGGTTCTTTGGCTAAAATGGTCCTAGCAAAATGAATGGCAAAATATTAGCATTGCTATGTATTGTGACATGATGGGGAGAGCAATCATTTGTAACAGAATATGATAAAATGTAATAAGACATATGACACACCTGTCAGACTCTTAAGATAAAAGAGACGAGAGTCCTTTGCCTTTGCCTGAAAAGCCATACTGCTCAGCCTTCAGACTTTCTCTGTTAAATATGAAACAGCTGAAAACAACAGCCCGTTGTATCATTTAAATAGTTAGTTTTTCACAATGACAAACTAACAAATGGTGTTCACTTTTTGTGGTTTTGTACTAAATGGGCAGTTAATCCTCACAGTGCGCTAAGATGATTCCCTGCATTAAAAGCATTTATTGTTAGCCCTCACCCTTTCCGGCAAACTGCAAAACACTAATAAAGGACAAATGATTTATTAGTTAAAATGTCAGTGTTGGCTCTCAGGAATAAAACATGCTGGAGTTACTATGGTAAAAACCATTAAACATTTCTACATTTTCCAATGTTGCTGTTCAGACATGGAAAGCCTGTGACTTACCGGAATGCACCAACAAGCTGAGCTGCATCCAAACAAAATGGCATTGGAACAGACCTAACCATTACACCAGTGTCAAAGAAACAACAGCAACAAGCTTCTCACTGTGATGGAACACATGGGGAATGCAGCGCACAAACTTACTACTTACAGAAAGAGTCTTCCACCCTGTGTCTCATTTCCAATGTGATACACAATATCTGGAAGTTGTAAGATTCTTAATCATGTGCGTCTGCTACAACTGAAGCAGAAACGGTTTTCTAGGAAGATGAATGTAAATGTTTACAAATGTAGAGGAGAATATGTTCAGTGTCTTCCTTTTGCTCATTTTGTCGTTGTTTTTGGTCACTTCTGTTAGCTCACATGCTTGATACCTTAGATATGTCAGGAATTGCATTCATAAAGTACACAACAAAACATTACTAGTGAATAAGCTTTGTACTTCTCCAGCCTCCTTTTAAATGTGGTTTCCATTCTAACATTGAGGTCTTAATATGTGAGTGCTATGAGCAGACAGAAATACCTGCACTGTTGCTGTAATGCCCTCAGATACTGTGCTTTTGCAGGGCTGCGTTTGAGAACAGCTTTACATTACCCCATAACTGCAGGCCCTGAAGCCATTCACTTCACAAGACTGGTCACAAGCAGAGCATCGAATGTATACAGACAGTACTTGAACATGGAAATCATCAGTTAAAATACAGATGAAGCCAGGACAAATCCTACACCATGTGGTGAAGGAAATAAACAGGTACCAAATCAGACATGCTGAGACCCTCCAGGTAGCTTCTGCCAATGTTATAGACCACAGTGTCTATAATGTCCACGGAGAATTTTAGTTCATGTCACTGCTAAGTACCTTTTTATTGTCCTTTCCCCATTGGAATAGATTTTAACCTCTAAAATGTGTTAAAGTCCTGAGTGCAGCACCAGCCAAATGGGGCCTGCAGAGTGCCAGAACATACAGCCACATACAGTCAGTGAAGTCATTGAAACGGCTAATGCATCAGTATTACCAAGCTGGGAATCAGGACTTGAATGATTTAATGGCTGTTGTATTTTCTTAAGTGTCTGGTCATGAGTGCTTCAGCAAACCAAGGAGGACCAGTCTAGCTGATGCACTTCCACATGACACTGTGGGCACTGTGCTCTGGAGAGGGTATGTAGGGATAGTACACATTAGAGTGAGGTCTATCTATCACTTTAATTCAAAGAGTGCATAAAATAAAATAAATGTTTGAACGAGATGCAGGGCCCTTTCCTCAGGAGTACATTTTCTTCAATGAGGCTGGATTCAGCTTGACTAAGTGGAGGAGGCAAGGAAGGATCACTGTAGGCGATCACATTATTGTCGAGGCCCTGGCCAGCGTGGGGGAAATGTGACACTATATGCATCCATCAGCAGCCAGTGAGTCCTCCATCACTACACCACACTAGATCCCTACAACACTTTGCATCTCCGCACATTTCTCTGTAAGGGTCCAATTCCACCTGATCAGAGGGAGCAAGACAGGCATATGGGAAATGTATGCTGGCATTTGGGACACCATAAGTTTCCACCAGTCTGCAACTGGTTTGATGAAAACCAGTGCTTTTCATCTGTACACCTCCCTCCATATTTCCCTTTTCTCAGCCCAACAGAGGAGTTTTTCTCGGCATGGCGGTGGAAGGTGTACAATTGAAACCCCCATGACCATGTGCCCCTTCTGCAAGCCATGGAGGAGGCATGTAGGGACATAGCAGCAGAGTCAAGCCAGGGGTGGCTGCATCATTCTACATCTTATTTCTCCCACTGTTTGGCCAGGGGAAACATTGCTTCTGGTGATCAGAATCTCTGGTCTGACCAAGAATACAGGCAGGCCCCTGAATTATATTTTTTCTTTTTCCCAATTCTGCACATGCTCCTTTTTCTTTTTCCCCTTTTTTTGTGTACTGCAATTAGGAAAAATTAAAAAAAAAAAAACAATTTCACCATGTGGTTTTAATAATTCAGTTGGACTGTCTACTGTGTAATTTGGGAAAATGGGCTACTGTATGTAAACTGTACACAACACTGAATGAACAACAGCACTCTGATTCCTTAAGATTTTTATAATAATGTCTTTCATTTATCACATGTGTAATTGGTATGTGGTTTGTGTTTTGTGCTTATAGTCTTTAAAACCGTGACAGAGTTTCAAGAAATGAGTTGAGGCAGTTGAGAAAAACTGAAAACTTTGTGTCCCAAATCATAGCACACTGTGCATTTGTTTTTCTGTGTGTTTGTGTGTGTGTTAATGTGTGTGTGCGTGTTTGAGTGTGTGTTTGTGCGTGTCCGTGTATGTGTGTGTGTGTGCATGCATTTTTGAGTTCATATTTGTGTGCATGAATGATTATGTAAGTGTGTGTATATTTGTTTCCATGTACGTGTCAGAGACAGAGAGGGAGAAAGAGGGTTTGAATGACACAGAAATGCAAAGTCCACTCTTGATGTGCTGTTCCTATACACAGAGGAGACAAGAATTGAAAAGATGAATCACTTTCAGATGACAAAACCCCTAATTTAGTCAGACATATTATGACATCATGCCTTTCAGTGTCAAATAGTGCTTTGCTGTAGACTTGAGGAGTTTGGAGGAATGTCTGTACACATGAGTGTCATACAGACAACAAGGATGAAGACTGTAGCTTGCTCAGATGATTGAAGGAAATACTGTGCAGTGGGGAAAAGGCCACAATACCCTTTTGAAAACCCACAGAGGATCAGTCTGACTGGCTCAGACAGAGGAGTAGACTGACTAGCTCATTTATTTACATTCACATTTATACCAAAGTGAGCATCCCTGCATCATCATTTATTCCTGTAGTTTTGCTGGATTCATTCTAAAATAAAATTTGTGCTGTGGTAGACATTTAATTGTTAGTGAAAGTTAAGGATAAATGTTTTTTGTATCCAGGGGTAACTAAACATCCTGGGGTAACTAAACATCATTCAGGGCCTCCGTCCAGATATTTTAAATGAGACTCATTCATCCCTGCTGGACCCTCCTGCAGTATAGCAGCCATTTCCGTTTTTGCAAGCCAGTTCTTGAAAGAAATGGTGAAGAGAACAATAAGTAGTGTTTCTCCAATTGTTTAACTTTAAATACAGTCACCCAATAGTTCTCTTAGAGATGCACATGTGGAACAGATACGAGCTATGTGAGATCTATAGACAAAATTAACAATGAGAGCAAACCACAATCACAGGATTAAAGCAACCTGCATTAATACACCAATTGAATTAATATGCCGATCCAGACTATTATCTGGAGAATTTCTTTCTATACAGAAACCATCTGGTGATTTTTTTTTTCTGGAGAAATTTTCTGTTCAGTAGAACATTTTAACCCATAGAAATAAATCAAACAATCACACTTGAGGGCTGCTGCAGGTAGGTCACCAATCACTAAATAATCTGTGGAATTTAAGTCTTTACATTTTCAAAAAAAGTAATAAAGGTCAGGAAATTTATGATATTATATTATTACACAGCTTTCTAAAGCCATGGAAGGATCTCAGAGTACTAAGCACAGAAGTAAGTACCACTATTAAAACTGGTTGTAATAAACTGTTGTCTTTTAATAATGTGTTGCTTAACACTGCAAGGATTCACATCAAATCCTATAGCGATCATGTGATTGTTATTGTTCCTTGCCCTGGTTATTTTCACTTGTTGGCTTGTTAACTTGGGTAGTTCAGGCTTTCCTCTCTCAGCTGGCTGCTCATTGGCTCCTTAACTAGCAGGGTACGTATTGGATGTGTATGCAGCCTCGTCCCTCGTTCTACAAAAGCTCGGTCATACAAAGACTTACGACGGTTTATGGAATCATGTCTCCAGCAATGCAAGTGTTCTTCACTGTGCTGTCAGCAGGCCACCAGGATGCAGCAAAAGCACAGTGCACATGCAAATTGCCATATTCATCATGATATGCAGCATAGTCATATTTGGTGTCATTGAAAAGCAATTTTAAATAGCAACAAGCTAGTTTCATTAGTGATTGGGCTCAGTGGATGTCTAACAGAGATCTTGGAACACTGTTCAAAAGTGAACAGTAGGGAATGTAAAATACCTTTGCAGTCCACACTCACCTGCACCCATCTGTACCCACTGTCATGTGATGATTGGTGCGCTGTGCTGTATTTCATTACTGTATTAGTATGATAGTGCTTTGCCATGTTTGACGCACAGGATCCAGTCCAGTTATTCCTTTGATGTTTTAGGTCTTCCTTTGATGCTGGAGTATATTAGGGGAAAATTGGAATAGTTTGTGGAGATTTGTAAGGCCTCCTGCACACCAGTTGCGTACAGCCATGTCGCAATTACATTTTAGGCTAATAAATCCATCAGTCTCAAACAGCATTCGACATTAATCTGAACTACTGCAGTATGAGGGAGACCTCCAGGGGAGGCCCTGTCACATCACTATTCCATACTGTGTCTGTTAATTAACTTCACTGAGCATGTGCATGTAATCCCATCCATATATGTGGAAGTTTTACTTTAGTGTTTATGTTGGCATTACGTTAAACTGGTGCAGTCCTTGAATCAATATATTGTGTTGCATGGGGTATGCACTTGTGGTCTTGACCCTGTGTATGATGCTGCCATTTGTTTGTGTGTAGATGGTGGTGTCTATGTTTGTGTAATGTTTCATGTCATTGTTTTGGATGCTCGACGAGTTGCGCTGGATAAGAGTGTCTGCTTGATGTCAGAAATGCAAATGTGTGCAAATGTAAAACATTTCTAAAATTCTACTTTCACTTTTTTCACATTTTGGTATGTTGCAGCCTTATGCTAAAATCATTTTTCCTCATCAATCTACAGTAAATATCCCATAATGACAAAGTGAAAGCAGAATTTTAGAAATTTGAGCAAATTTATTAAAAATAAGAAACTGAAATAGCACATTGACGTAAGTATTCAGACCCTTTGCTATGACACTTGAAATTTAGTTCGGATGCATCCCATTTCTCTTGATCATCTTCGAGATGTTACTACACCTTGATTGGAGTCTACCTGTGGTAAATACCATTGATTGGAAACGATTTTGAAAGGCACGCACCTGTCTTTCTAAGGTCTCTCAGCTGACAATGCATATCAGAGCAAAAACCAAGCCATGAGGTTCTGCCTGCCAAGCCAAAGGATCTGCCTGCAGAGCTCAGAGACAGGATTGTGTCGAGGTACAGATTTGAGGAAGGCTACAAAAAATTTTTGCTGCATTGACAGTTCCCAAGAGCACAGTGGCCTCCATAATTCTTAAATGGAGAAAGTTTGGAACAACTAGGACTCTTCCTAAAGCTGGCTGCCTGGCGAAACTGAGCATTCGGGGGAGAAGGGCCTTGGTAAGAGAGGTGACCAAGAACTTGATGGTCACTCTGGCTGAGTTCCAGAGATCCTGTGTGGGAGAAACTTCCAGAAGGACAACCATCACTGCAACACTCCACCGTTCTGTGCGCTTGCGAAAGCTACAGCGTGAGATTGTTTAACAAAGATGGCATTTATCGATTTAAATTACATTAAATGCTCATGACACATCACAGCTTTTGAGAGGTCTGTGTTGTAAACATTATTGTTCATTGCACTCAACCTAACCTAAAAGTTTATTCTCAGTAATTTAAATCGATCTAACTAAATTTAGCTCCATTTGGGAGCTTTGGGATTACTTGCCACTTAATTGTTCAAATTGCCATCCTTGTTAATTAAACAACCTCATGCTGTAGCTTTCGCAATAGCGCACAAACTACAGACAATCAGCGCTGTTTCGTGAGCATAATCATTTACTCTGTTTACGCACTGGTGTCAATTATTCTGTGAATTATTTGTTTTATTGTTAATCAAGGAGGATAAAGGGGAACAGGTTGAAAGTAATGAGAGATTTAAAGGTGTTTCATCCTCCCCTGTTCCCAGCTCACCAGCCGCCACTGCTGGTCAGGGTTGAGAGAGAGCTGAATGGCGCAAATTACAGAGATATCCTTCATGAAAACCTGCACAGAGCACTCAGGACCTCAGACTGGGCTGAAGGTAGACCTTCCAACAGGGCAGTGACCCTAAGCGCACAGCTAAGACAATGCAGGAGTGGCTTAGGGACAACTTTGTGAATGTCCTTGAGTGGCCCAGCCAGAGCCTGGACTTGAAACCAGTTGAACATCTTTGGAGTAGGGTTGCCACTTTTCCAAAAAGCCAAGACCGGACACCCCTATGCAATAGCACACTTAAAGTCAACGACCTGACCACATGATTTTATTGCTTGTTTTTCCCCCCAGAGAGAACATTGCAAAAACCGGACAAATGACAGTCATAACTGGACACCTGGACATCTAGCCTGGAAACTGGACTGTCCGGGTTAAAACCTGACGGGTGGCAACCCTACTCTGGAGAGACCTGAAAATGGCTGTGCACAGAGGGTCCCCATCCAACCTGAGAGAGGTTGAGAGGATCTGCAGAGAAGAATGGCAGAAAATCCCCAAATCCAGGTGTGTAAAGCTTGTTGCATCATATCCAAGAAGACTCGAGGCTGTAATCACTGCCAAAGGTGCTTCAACTAAGTACTGGGTTAAGGGTCTGAATACTTATGTCAATGTGATATTTAAATTTTTTATTTTTAATAAATTTGCAAAAATTTCTAAAATCCTGTTTTTGCTTTGTCATTATTGGATATATATATATATATATATATATATATATATATATATACAATGTATATATATGCACAAATCTTGTACATCACTCTGTATAAGAGCATCTTCTAAGTGAAGAATGCATTAATTGCAAGTATAAAAGTGCACTGAGAAGACTGCACTCTTCAGTTTCTCATGGATTGGGATTATGTTGAAGTTCAGGGGAGCGTTGGGGGAGATGGCGTGAGGTAGGGGAGTGTTGGGAGAGATGGTGTGAGGTAGGGGGGAATCACACTGGTAAATACATTTTGTTTTGTTCAGGGTTCCTGAAATACAAAATGTCATGACTATGCAAAAGCTCCACTACTTGAATATCTATGATGTCATTTCAGGGTTCAGACCTCAGAATTAGTTGATCCTGATTGGAAATATTTGAAATTGGTTGTAGATATCCTGTTTTATTCTGGGAAAATAGCATCACATGCTGATAATCTAACATACTGTTCATTATTTTAAACTACGGTTCAATTTTCTTTGTCCCTTGACAGTCAAAATACTTTCATAATGGGGTCTAATACACCTCAAGCACTTTTCTTGATGAGCACATTTAGACCAACCATGGGAAGCACACCATATATGGAGAACCACTACTCCAACAAAATTTAATGATATTTTTAATAAAACAGTCCATGAAGCGTCTCATTGAAGTAAATGAAAAATCAATCCCAGAGCATACCCACAATCCAAACATCTGAAAGTGTGTTCTGTCTGTCCCAAAGATGTTGAAGGAATTGGATGTATTCCATGTCCAGATCCCAGCTTGAGATGACAAACAAGAGATGTGTATCAAAGTGAAACACTGGGGGACAGAGGCATCCTGAGGAATGCATTGTGCTTTTGATTTCAGAGAAGCTACTTGCAGTAAATCATTGCTGAGCAGTGAAACAAATGCCATTTGTACGTTGTGGCAGATTGGGCAAGTTAGGGCCTAAGTATGTAAGTGTGTAAATGTTCTTAATGTAATTAGCAATAAGGCTAATAATTAGCATTGCAATAAGGCTTCATGGGCCTTATTGTACGGGGGTCTTGTAGATCCAGTCTTGTAATATGTACATTTCCATGCATGAGCATTCAGCTCCTGCTGATTTATCCTGAGGGCTCTGTGAGTTTTCTCTGAAGATCTTGGCAGCTGTCACAGGAATATTTTAATATCTTAAACTACTTTTCCTGTTGTCTTTGAACTTCACCCAGAACTCATGTTTCCCACTAAACCTGTGGCATGGGGTGCTGGCAGGAAGGGGGCAGAACACACAAGTGCAATTAAAAGAAACAACGTATGTCTGAAATTTCATATGTCTAAAATGTCTCCAACTCTCCTGTGTTCCCAAAGGACATGGTAGGAGGGATTGTTATTTCATTACTTTTACATGTCTGTTGTCAGCAGCAGTCAGCCATCAAAATGGTCGACTGCAACACTGAATTTCCTAAACTCACCAAATAATATGTATTTCCACAAAGGGTTTTCCTCAGCCAGCTTCCTGGACAAAAAGCAGGAACAAGCACCTGGCACTGTCATCTGAGAGCCAGGCTGGTGCTCTCATTCAGTGTTTAGCTGTACACTGAGATCAACCTTACCATTATAGGGCTTGTGGGAAAGAGAGGAAAAGACATGTCGTTTCTAGCTTTCTTTGATTGAACAGAGAGAAGAAAATCTGTCTGGACATATTGTCTTTTACAAACATTTGTGATGTCCCTTTTCCCAATTCTCTCTCTCTCTTTTTTTTTTTTTTTACAAAAGATCTACAGGCAAAATGGCAAACGCTTTCTCTGTCTTAGGGCTCTGAAAGGACCTGCCGGTGTGTGTCATATGCAGAAAGGAACAGACTACTATCTTATATAAAATGTGTCAAAGACCCGAGGATTTTATAGTTGATTTTTGAAATATGCCTAGTCTTTGAATATGCAGATCTGCCACCTGGATCACCACACACTCTCTGTTCACTCTGTCTTACAAACCTCTTTTCAAATTCTTCAAAATTCATTAAAAACAGGCTGAATGTACCTGCACAGTATATGAGCACCCATGGACATCTTGCTTTTAGCTTAATGGTACCATAGTCTTATGTGTTACCACTCTCCTCATAACAGAATTCTTCAATAGATGCAAAAAGGTACATTGAAAACTTCTGAATATAACAGAAGTGTTCAATGTCTATAATAAACCAAAAGTGAGTCTTTGAATATGTTCCAGATCTTTTCCTTTTGTGCGATATGTATACGGTATTTCCTTCATTTATGTATTTTTATTGTATCATTGCATAAATTAGAACCCTGTTCTATGCAGCGCCTTTAGCGAGGGAAAGATACAGAACCACTAAAATGTATTATTATCGGTAATTATTGGTATTATTGGTATTATTGCCTGATATGGCAGACAGCAGTGTGCCGGAGCAGTAAGGAGCAAGGCTCATAACCAAAAGGTTGCTGGTTTGATTCCCTGCTGAGGCACTACTGTTGTACCCTTGTGCAATTGTCTTAGTAAATAATCAGCTGTGTAAATGGATGAAATGGTGACCTACTGCATGTATGCTGTTCTGGATAAGAGTGTCTGCTAAATGATGAATAATGTAATGTAATGAAATGTCTGATGATCACAGTACAGTCTGCAGTCATATTGTCACTGAGAATGAGGACACAAATACTTTCAACTTAATGTTCTACTGATGATACATACAATTTTTGTGAAAATGAAACAAAGTGGAACAAATGAAGCACATTCCTGTGTATACAAAATTTTGCTTTAAATGACTGCACTGTGGAAACATAAGGTGGAGCCTAACCACTCTGTGTAAATGCACCATGCATGTAACCACTCTGTATAAATGCACCATGCATGTAATCACTCTGTATAAATGCACCATGCATGTAACCACTCGGTGTAAATGCACCATGCATGTAACCACTCGGTGTAAATGCACCATGCATGTAACCACTCGGTGTAAATGCACCATGCATGTAACCACTCTGTGTAAATGCACCATGCATGTAACCACTCGGTGTAAATGCACCATGCATGTAACCACTCGGTGTAAATGCACCATGCATGTAACCACTCGGTGTAAATGCACCATGCATGTAACCACTCTGTGTAAATGCACCATGCATGTAACCACTCGGTGTAAATGCACCATGCATGTAACCACTCGGTGTAAATGCACCATGCATGTAACCACTCGGTGTAAATGCACCATGCATGTAACCACTCTGTGTAAATGCACCATGCATGTAACCACTCAGTGTAAATGCACCATGCATGAAACCACTCTGTGGGAATGCACAATGCATCTAAACACTTTTTCACCACACTGCGATTCTCCAAATTCCAACACGCTCTACAGCACTTGATAACAGCTGTGTCACACAGTGGGTTATATATCTTCTCTCATTTCAGAGAAACAAAAGGATGAAGTATGCAGGAAGGACCTTGAAAACATCCTCAGCTCATGGCCTCAGCTGACCTCCCTGCGTTCAGGAATCAACCAGGATGGATATGTAATTTAGTAAAATAATAAAAATGGTGGAAAAACATATGGAAGTTATGGAGTCATTTCTCCATGATAATAAAATGAAGTCTGTAGGATCATTTTAAACTCACAATTGCAGCTCAAGGGCAATAATGGGATTCAGATTTGTATCTTTCCTTCTTCCCAGTTTATGTACTTATAATTGGGCCACAAAGTCTATGCCAATCAATATTCAATGTCTATCAATCATCTACATCAGTGACATCAGTCTGAGATAGGGACAGTTTGAAGCCCAGCCAGTCCAGCAGGCCTGTTAGTGCTCTTTGACCAACAGATAACCAGTCTATGTGCCTATCAAAGTATAACACCAGCACTGACACAATTCCCAAAATTTATAAAACATCTATCCCACGGTGTCTATGGTTCACTGCAACAGCAAGATCCCTTGAGGGCCTTCATTCTGAAATCTTAATGGTGCTGAGAATTACAAAGCAAAATGCATTTGGTCTGATGCTGGGTTACATGCGTTAGTCCACGTGAGGAGAGAGAAGCTACAAAGCCAAAAAGCCAATCAGCCAATGTCATGTTCAGAATGGGCATGGTTAACTCAACCAAATAGCTATAACTTTACAATTATCTGAGGATCCCTTGGCCAGCTACTACAGACACCCCAGAGGTCCAGAGCAATTTGAGAACTGACTCCCATCTATATAAAAAGTAATTTGTTGCAGCACTTTTCTACAACCAAAGCACTGTACACATGGCAAAGTGAAATTTCCAGAGAACAAATAAAAACCAGAAAATCCAGGACTTATTGAGAAAAAACTGTGAAATTATTCCCTGGATTTTTTTTATTTAACCTTTATTTCACCAGGTTTGTCCCACTGAGATTAAAATCTCTTTTACAAGAGAGACCTGGCCAAGAAAAGCAGCACATCAGGTTTCAGACAAAACAAAACAACATAAGCATAAAAAATACACAAAAAGACAAAGGACAAGTAGAAAGTGCAAAGTACAACAAGTGCAAAAGTGATCAATTTTCAGCTAACAACATTTGCAATTCCCAATAGACTCTGTTTCCAAACTCTTAACATTAGCTTTAAATTCACTGAGCGTGACCAAGTCCTGAAGTTTTAACTCTTTTTTGCAGGCTATTCCAGGCAGAGGGTGCAGAATACATGAACTCCTTCTTGCCAAACTCAGTGCGAACTTTAGGAACAGCCAAAGGCAAAGAAGCTTGAGACCTTAACGTATAAGTGCCTTCACATTTTTGTGACATATAACTACATAAATAAGAGGGAAGTTAGATGGATAAAGGTGGTCATGAGACTCCTGGAAGATAGTATAAAAGAAAACATTAGAATAACACATAAAAGGTATCAGTTCATCCCAAGAGTTCCATTCTAGAGCCAATGAGGTGGCCAGGGGAAGGCATGGTGACCTTGGGCAGGTTATGACTGACGATCATTCTTCTGACAGATGATAGTACAGTAATGGTTCAGTTCTCTTACTTTTCGTGTCTGGCAAATCAGCAGATGGCAGTGTTGCAGAAACACTTAATGCTCGGATGGGAGGAGAGACAGATAGAGGAAGAGAGAGAGATGGGGAGAGAGAGTAAAAGGGAGAAAATGTAGTGGTTAGAATGGGCTGACCATGGAATTTGGGTGTAATAAGTTATTCCTTGCAACATTAGGTAGCCTCAGCAGGGATAGATCGTGGCAGCATACAAAGAGGGGGTGAGCAGAAGGGTTAGGACCCATGGCCATGGAAGTGATCCAAGACTTTGCCACCACATTTAGGAACAAGTGGAACCAGGAACAAGGTGCCACTAAAAGAAGGTACACTCCAGCTGAAAATGAGGCAACAGCAAAGACAGTTCATAGCTGCCTTCCTCCTCAGCACCCAATGTGCTGAAAAAACCAAAATCAAAACAAAAATGTTTGCAAGGATTGGGAGATATGAAATCAGGCTCTGGTTCTGAAGATTTTTTCAGATCCAGATTTGGTTTCTTCAGAATAGGTTTGACTGCAGCTAGTTGTAGTGTTGTAGGCATGATGACAAAGATGTATTAACAATATTTAGCATAGGTCAACAAAGCACAAACAGGAGAGCTTTCATTACTTTGGCTGGAACTGGACCAAGTGAACAGGCAGATGATTGAGATGACATAATTAGTCTCTCCAGTTCATTGTGTCCAATAGGTAAAAAATCTCTGAAGACACTGAGTAGCTATAGATGAAAGATGTGAAGTAACAAGGTAAAGATGTGGGAGAAGAAGGATGTCTCAACTTTCATTTATTTTATTTTGTAATCATAAAAGTTCATGACATTGTTACCACTATAATGTGTTGGACAGTTGGTCTGTACAGTTGCATATCTGTTTCCCTGCAATCCCCTAGCTGACAGTGCCATGATCACAGAACAGGCAAACACAAGGTAAAAAGATACATTGTCAAGCTGCCTGCTGGGTTTAAACTGGGTTTATGCTGGCTAAAGGTAAAGCTGAGGGAAGTAATGGTGAGTGCAGCGATATTTGAATGCTCCCCTGTGAGATGAATGAATGTGCACTAGTCATTCACATACGCAGCAATGAGTGAAGATACAAACAAGAAAAAGGAGTTGTAAACAAAAATAAACTATGTCTTGCTGTGCTGCTCTTCAGGTAAATGCAACAATTATTTGTGTGATGAATGGCTGACAGAACATAACTGTTTAAACATTCTGTGTAAATATACGCGTAGATGGGAAAGTTTGGAAGCGCAGATTTACTGCTTAAACTGCTTCCCATGCCAATCTAAAGGATGCAAAATCATATTGTTTCTATCTAACAGCACAATGTAACCTTGAGGAAGATCTCACAAAATACTGTCCTTTATACTCTATAACAGTGTCAGGACAGAGAGCTCTGTGAAGAGTGAACGTATGGTTTCCAACACGGATCACTGCTCCGTATGGGATGTATATTAATAATATGTAAATGTTGTATATGCAAGAATATGTAAAGGTTTTACGTCTGGCAGCTTACTCCACATAACTTGAGTGCTCATAAACTGCCTATATATGACTGCCTTGCCCGCTATAAAATGGTCTCAGAACAGTTCCGTTGCAGCTCTGCTCTGATGCAGACACCTCAGCATTGACAGAGTTGGCACAACTCCTGTTGATCTGGGAGGCAAGCTGAGATGGATAGCATTACTTTGTGGATTTAAGGAGTTTGAGGATCCAATGTCTTCGGCGCTGTGGACATGTGGAGAGGAGGGAAGGCAGCACGCTGGGCAGGTTGGCTGGCCATTCGGCATGCAGAGGCCCTGGAGGTGGATGGGGAGGAGGGCCTGCCAGAGGCCTTGTAGCAGAGAGACAGTCTGACTGACAGGTTGGATCCAGCCTGAAGGTCAGGGAACTTCGCCATCTCCATCAGACTGAGTGGATTCCAGCAACTCCGGAAAATGACATAAAATACAGCTCAAAACACCAAAAACAACAAGCGTCTGTGTTACTAAATCAGAGCCGAGCGCTGGGGACCAATAAGACGTCTGGCTTAGAAAGCGCAGCGCAGCACAGAGCAGTGACTGATGGCTCAGAGGTCGTGCATTTCCAGGCCACGGAAACGCTGGTGCACCACTTATTTTTGTGAGGCTGAGCCACAGCACAAAACGGAATCTGTGTGGGGTGAAAGAGTACAGTTTACTTAGTGTGGATGCTTGGACTTTTAATTTGTTTCTGATTATGCAGGCATTTCAAGCCAGAACCTTCTTTTCTTTCCTTCTGAGGCTAAATCCCCATTTGTCAGCAATCTGAAGTGATGGCTCTCAGTTTTTTATTTGGTCCTGTGATTTTAGTCTGTCTGCAAAGCAAATTCTGGTGCATAATATAACATTGCCAATACTTATAAATTTTTACAAATACAAAAAAAGGTTATAGAAAATTAATTCAAAATAAATATTCCTTAACTTTTTTAAGAGATTAATGTTAAGCAAATATTAAGGCACTTACCAACCTCATAGGCTTCCAAGCCCTCTAAAATATTGAACCTAGTCAGTCAGGGAGCATGTTTTATTTTGCATATAAAAAGAGCTAAGTGGGTTCCCAGGGTGTGGTTGAAGCGTTCCACCAGGCCATCACCATGGGGGTGCAGTGAAGTGGTGCAGGTCTTCTTCACTCCAAGCTGTCGGAATGTCCCTGTGGAGACTGGGCTCTGAATGCTGTGGCCCTGGCCACTGTGCAGCTCTGCAAATCTGGAAAGCATCCTGACAACGAGACAATATGGTTCCTGCCACTTCATGAAATAATCCATGGCTGCGAGTATTCATGGCTTAAACAACATTTTTACATTTAGTTCAAGTACTAGTACTAGTACTATATCTGATATCAAATATGCTGAAGAAATCCCAAGGTCAAAAAGTGTGATGGGAGCCTACAGGTAAAAACTATAAAAGATCAGTCAATAATGGGGGTCTGCATACAGAGGGAGGTTTTGCTGAAAATCCTCCAAAAAGGATTTAGTTTCACTGGGCCTGTGCAGTTAAACAATGAGTTCTGTGAGGGAGAAAAGGTAATCTGTCATATATATATATGCTATAATATATCAGGTGGGTCTATCAAAGATATGGAATGCAGGATGACAAAACTGAAATATGGAGAAAGTACATGCACATTAATATAAGAAATGCCAGCTCTTTTAGATGTATGGAATTATCTCTGTCAGAAAGGACTTCCTCACATTTTCTTGTATTTATTTATCCAGTGTCATTAATTATTCATCTTATACAATATTATTTATCCAATATTATCAAAGATTTATCTAAATGATGCTACTCCAGTTTCAGCATTGCAAAAGCAGAGCTGACATTCATTTAACAGAGAATCTGCACAAATGCACAACACAAGAGAGCTTCATAAATGTGCACAGCACAGGAAAGCTTTATCAGAATCAGAATCACATTTATTGGCCAAGTATGTTAGCACACACAAGGAATTTGGTTCCAGCCGTTGGTGTCTCTCAGTACAGACAATATACAGACAATGTACATATTGTAATATACAAGCAATATACAGATAATATAAAAGACAAAAAATATACATAAAGTGCAGGTGTGTGTGGTAGTGCAAACAACAATAATGTGCATCACGTATGGGAATGAAATTGTGATGTATGAGTATTTGTACAATACAGTATTTGTAGATGTGAAGCGGGGTGTCATAACTATCTGAAGAAACAAGAGTAGCCATGGCATAGCAGATGATACTGGTCAGCTATTTTTGAGGGTGATGTCATGAGGAAAGAAACTGCTCCTGTGTCTAGTGGTTTTGGTGCACAGGGTTCTGTAGCGCTTGCTGGAGGGAAGGAGTTGAAAAAGGTTGTGTCCAGGGTGTGAGGAATTTGTGATGATTTTCCCTGCCCGTTTCCTGGTTCTTGAAGAGTACAAGTCCTGGAGGGTGGGCAGGGGAGCACCAATGATTTTTTCTGCTGTCCTTACTGTTCGCTGCAGTCTGTTCCTATCCTGATTTGTGGCTGCTCCGAGACAGACCGTGATGGATGTACATAGGAAGGATTCGATGACTGCGGTGTAGAACTGGCTCAACAGCTCCTGTGGCAGACCGTACTTCCTCAGTTGCCGCAGAAAGTACATCCTTTGCTGGGCCTTTTTGAGGATGGAGTTGATGTTGCTCTCCCACTTCAAATCTTGGGAAATGGTAGTTCCCAGAAACTTGAAGGTCTCCACGGTTGACACGGACTGTTGGATATTGTGAGGGTGAGCAGTGCTGAGGGGTGTCTCCTACTGTCCACTGTCATCTCCACAGTCTTGAGCATGTTCAGCTCCAAGTTGTTCTGACTGCACCAGAGGACCAGCCGTTCAACCTCCCGCCGATATACAGACTCGTCGCCATTTGGATGAGTGCAATGACCGTAGTGTCCTCTGCAAACTTCAGGAGTTTGACAGCTGGGTCCTTGGAGGTGCAGTCGTTGGTGTAGAAGAGGAGATGTTGGAGAAGAGCAGTGGGGAGAGGTCACATCCCTGGGGAGCACCAGTGCTGACTGTCTGTATACCAGAAGTGACTTCCCCCAGCCTCACCTGTTGTTTCCTGCCTGTGAGGAAGCTGGTGATCCACTAACAGATGGCGGGGGATACAGTGAGCTGGGAGAGTTTGGAGGAGAGGATTTCTGGAATGATGGTGTTGAATGCTGAGCTGAAGTCCACAAACAGGATCCTTGCATATGTCCCTGGGTAGTCAAGATGTTGCAGGATGCAGTGCAGTCCCATGTTGACTGCGTCACCCACTGACCTGGTTGCCCAGCAAACTGCAGGGGGTCCAGCAGGTGTCCTATGACATTCTTCAGATGGGTCAATACCAGTCGTTCAAAGGACGTCATGACCACAGAGTCAGAGCGACAGGCCTGTAGTCATTCAGTCCTGTGATGGAGGGTTTCTTGGTGGAGCGTTCGAAGCAGGAGGGGACTTCACACAGCTCCAGGGATCCAAGATCTGCTTTATAAATGTGTATGACACAGAAGAGCTTTATAAATGTGAATAACATAGAAGAGCTTTATACATGTGCATGACACAGGAGCACTTTGTAAATGTGCATGACACAGGAGCACTTTATAAATGTGCATGACACAGGAGCACTTTATATTGTGTTTTTCTTCTCAATGATTTGTAAGATCATTACACGTTGAATGAAAAACATGAAGGATGTTAACCAACAACTTAACTCTTTGACAAATAAAGAGGGCCTTGCTCATACCTACATGTACAGCTCTTTGTGACAATGCCCATTGTAAAATGGGCTATATCAAATAAAACTTGACTGATTGATTGATCGTTGAGGACTAATAATGCTGCACCTTCAATAATTTAAACAGAGATTGCCTCCTACATTTAAAGATGTTCTTCCTTTATGACAGGATCCTAATGAACAAACACCTCAGTAACCCATATCTGTATAATGCCTCTGTAAATGTGAGAGAGGTACACAGATCACTGTAATATTATCTATGACCAAGCCGCAACGAAACTGTTTAAGAAATACTCTTCCAGGACTTGCATGATGACGCCATCCACACAGTACCATTACAATTGTATGGGGTAAATGATTAAAAGCATCTTTGTAGTCCAAGCATTCTTTTTGCATTGCCCTCTGAACAATCTGTCATTATTTTGGTCTCACAAAATTAATGTTGTCAGGAAGACATTGATGCAATTCCCTCTGAGTAATTGAATTCAACACAATGGCAATTCCTCAAACCACTAAACAAAAATCATCCTCATCTTAGGCAGAACACACTGTTCTGGGATAATAACAATGGCATCTTACAAGATTTATTGGTGTGCATCCTTTGTAGTTAAGACATGAATAGTCTAGTTTGGACCATGGCCCACAACAACCAATGACATGACCGGAGGATGCACTGAGTCATGGCTAGACCTGACAGACACGGGAGGGGGAGCCATTTCAAGGTCAGAAATGTATTCCATTAACCAAACTTTGACCACTTCCCACAAGCACTTTGAGTGTTTTTCTTGTGACCCTCCAAGGTTTTGTGTATTCTTTTCCTGAAATTAATTTAGGGGTGCACCTGCTGCAGTACAAATTCAGTTTTTCCACATACTAAATATATAATAACATGCTACATTTCCATCATGACACAAAATAAAACAAAAAACAACAAAAAAATCAGTTTCCTTCAATAGGTATTCTGCTGGGAGAAGGGATCAATGATTACTCCAAAGGTAGAAGGGATCATTAGTTACCCCAATGGAAGAAGGGATCAATAATTACTCCAATGGGAGAAGGGATCAATAATTACTCCAATGTGCAAAGGGATCATTAGTTACTCCAATGGGATAAAGGATCAATAATTATTCCAATGGGAGAAAGGATCAATAGTTATTCCACTGCAGGTTATGTCCATAGCTTCTCCACTGTGACTAGGGATAATTCAAACTGTACCAAAATGTTTAAACATTGAATTGAATTTAAATTTGGATTTACTGAAATTTGGGTTTAAGAAATTTCAGTCATCAGCATCTTTAAGTAAGAGGTTGTGAAAGCTATAAACACGTCAGAGAATTGTCCCAGGGAAAGCAATGGCATGTGCTATTCAGACACGTAATGACACAGCATTCTGATGGCAGTGCATCAAGGCAGGGATTAGGGAAACACTGCAGCATTGTTCGGGAAACTGTTGCATGTTTCTTGTTAAGAATGTGCAGCAAACAGGGCCAATTCACTTACGTAATGTGTCTGCTACTCCATAGGGGAACCCAGTCTTTCGGCTCACTCAGTACCAAACCACCTCGGAAACTTTCCTCCAAAGAAAAGAAAGCTGCTTGAGTCAGTGCATACCTGGCCGCTATGAGACATGATCTCAAGGACAAATTACTTCAAAGACACAGAATACCAAAGTGACCCATGGTTTCCTTTTCACAGAAAATCATAGTTTTGGCACAGAGTGATTGCCTTTTAGTTTTGCCTTTAATCTGCTGCCTGTTCATTCTGGAGAATGTGTGTAATGAGAGTGTTTGTAATTCAGGTATGTGGAAGGACAGATCTGGTTGGCATGAAATTATTGTGCACCTAAAAATACCCTTGTTTCTTCATTTGTTGTTTAGTCTCTTATCTCAGAGATAATTGGAAAGATATGTTCATGGACAAAATCATACCAGCAGTCCATAGTGAGGCATTTTCAGTGAGGTGTGTTTCTTTCATTTGCATAATGATTTCCTTCATTTGTCAGTGTAAAAGTACTGAGGAACTGACCTTACCAATGCAGTATGTTTGTCCATACAGTTTAATGAAATGAGTTGCAGTCACTGGCATAGAACAGCTTAAAAATGTAATATTCCTCCCCATTAAAATAGGGGTATTATATATGTTTGTAATAGTAACATGTTTTCTATGTTTGGAAATGATTGATTATTAAGGATAGCATTACAAGTGCAAAGTCATTCTTTGGCCCTCTGTTAGATTGTGTAAGATATAATGACATATTAATACTAATCTCTCTCTGTCCAATACAAGTATATATTCAGTCCAGTGACTATATATCTAGGAAACCCAGACATCTTTACATATGGTTTTACTCTCACATTTGGCCTCTGCGATTACACATACTCTAGGTAACACATGTGAGCTCATTCATCAGAAAAAAACTGTTCACAAAAAAAGGAATGACACAGAAATAAGTAAAAATAAATACAATTCTTTGTACAAGGCACTTCAGTTTGCAGGCTGACTATTTTTCCTGGAACTGGGCCTTAGTAGGCTCCAAAATTAGGTTGTCATCAGCATGCAATGTAAAAGCAATGTTCCGCCACTACAGCCATTCATCCTGAAAACTGCAGTAACCCACTTTCCTCATGCACCAGCTAAATGAACCATTTGAAGCCATTCTGTGGTGTTTTTTCACAACTCTCCTGTTAAGTGCTGTACTATCCCTGTCAGTGACTATGAAGTAGAGCCTTCACCTGTCCCCTAAAACTGTTATTTTTTTTTTATGTGATAATTGTTGCAGTTTTAAATGTTTAGGGACCCTCTTAGTCTTCAGACTGATTCAGATCTAATGTTAGGTATATCTGATTTCATAAACATCATCCCAAACAGGTTATTTGTTTAATTATCTGTAATTATGATTGTCTGTGTACGCCAACCACCTATTGGTTAATGGGACACACCCATTGTAATCAACAGGCATTAAATGTAGCTGTGTGGCTGAAGAGGACAGCTCACTTTCAGAAGTTTGGTTGTGTTCTGTGGGCTCAAGACTGGTTTCTTTTTTGCTGGTTTTTGAAAATTTTCAAGTTTTATTGCTTCTGTATGTTTTTTTGTGAGAAGCCTTCTCCATCGTGACCTTCCACTTGCAACCAATGTTTCTGTTTCCTGATTTTCCTTGTTTGGCATATGACATCATGATTTTTGACACTCTCATGTTTCTTTAGAAACTCACAAATTAATTTTCTTATGTTAAAATGTCTTTTATAGCAGAAACATACTATGAATAGTATTGATTAATATTAACATTAATGTGGAACAGATGTGTGAACGCCTTATAAAGTGTGTATTAATGCACCACTCAAATACCCTTTGGAAGACTCAAAAAGAATAGAATGTCTCAGTTTTTCAATTTATTTTCTTGCAGCCAGGTCATTCCTCCTGCGCCAAGAGGTCAATATGACTACTTTCAAGCTACTTGTTAAATAAGGGGTATGCTAGTGTTTCAAAATTTCAAGGGCAATGGGAAATTATTTTAAAACTAAGTGTAGTCTTAATTTATATGCACTGTACTGCATTGGTTGAAAATGTTAAGTGAAAACTTCTCTGTTGGAAGAAAAACATCTTGCAGCATGCATTGTTTGCTTTCTGTGTCAGACCTGGAAACATTTTTGTCAAATTTATCCCACAATTCACTTTACATTGGCATTGCACTTCAATTTTCTTGTTGTTTTGTTTTGATTTTTCCCAGTTTGGATGTACAGTCCTCGTCAACACCTGGGAATCCTGTAGGAGGGCTCCCGCATTTAGTCTGCAGACTTTAAAATGTGTGTATGTGTGTGTGTGTGTGTGTTCTGTGTTCAGTTAAATTGTACATTTTGTGGACCATGTCAACCATACTGTTGCTGAATACTGCTGTTAATGAGGACTGTTTCTCCAATCCTTCATCCTTCAATGTCTTCAGCTCCACCAACACCACAGTCTTTGGTGTTAGTCATCTCCGTGTCCATGAATCTGGGATAGAACCCTATGTACTTTAAATGGTACTCTGCACCAAGATACCCATTCAGTGCTCTGTAATTGTATTGTTTAAATGTTCTGTCTAATATATTCTCCTGGTTGGACAGTGAAATTTTTTTTGGAAGTGGAAACCAGCTTATCAGCTTTGGGGAAGTTACTTGTCCATTTATTGCTAGCAAGTACTACTAGGCGGGCATTGCAAGGTAAGTGCACTGAATTTGGCAGCAAGCCTCAGAGGAGATATGCCTCTAATATGCAGGTGACATAGTCAAAACCAGTCACATAATTAAAATCAACCTTAATCTTGTAAGCATTTCTTGATGCCATCTACAACCAAGGAGTAATACATGGCAGTAAGGTACACTTACTTAAGGTACACAAGGTACACATGTCAGCAAGCATGGCTTTCAAATTATGAGTTATATTTTTCTGTGATATACTATCAGATGTTTTGATCAGTTACTTTAATCTGTTTTCATGCAAGTGGGCTTATTGTAGAAGACAATTCTGTTGAAGATAATTTTGTCAGAGATGATTGGCTGATGAAATTGTCCCAATTTTTATTACATGTTTGTTAAAAAATGCATGCAGTTTGGGATTATGTGTCAGCACTCCTGCCTGAGTTGCTTGTTTCTCCCTGTCTGCCTGTCTGGATGTGTCTTTTGTTTTTGTTTTCAGCAGAGCCATGTAGAGAGAGAGTTGTTTCAACGGAAGTCCAAAATGCTTGATCGTCACGTGATTCACGTAGGCTTCAGATAGTTCTAGGAAGTTCTTGGCGGGCAATTTGAATGCAAAAACAGTTAGACAGAACTGCAATTTTTTGTAATTAGTAGTCAATAAATGCATTGATTTACAATATTTATATAGCACACTGACATGTGTATGTAGTTACACCAATATGTTTTTTTTAAAAAGTAAAATTCGGTACTATTTGAGGATTAGTCAGTGTGAACAGCTAGTGTTGCCTCGTCGACATATTTTAGGCTAACGTTACCTTGGTTAAAGAGCGTGTTGCTGTTACTTTGAATTCTTTTATTATTATTATTATTATTATTATTATTATTATTATTATGTTCTTAATCCTGTATGGTAGTCAAGAGCAATCATATCCTAATGTTTATTGATATATTTAGAGGGAGGGGAAGGGAAGGAATGTTTCAAAATTCAGATCAGATTAATTTTCTAACATTTCTTTAATTCATAGTGGTTTCTGTAATTCCATGGTAACTGAGGGCCTAAGTTATCTTAATGACTAATGTAATCTTTATGACTTTCAGACTGGACAGAAGGAAACCGACAGGTGACTATCAATGATTGTCATGAATTCATTAAACAAATCTCTAATAAACTCAGAAACATGAATACCATGTCAAGCAGTTTGTCTATGCCCTTTCCTCCAGGTTGTCCTTGCATATAGTCCCCACCATGGTTTGTGTGCTGCATGGGGATGCTCCAAACGCTAGGAGAAAGGAGTAGCCTACAGATGTGCGGTTTCCCCACTGACACGGAGAGGGAAAAAATGATTGGCTCAAGTCAGCAGGAGCAATCTTACTGTCACTAAAGATTACAACAACAAAAAATATGTGAGGTAATCCTATAATAGGCTGTTCGTGGTTAATATTATGTGTTGCTAACTTTGTATAGCCTAATCTGTTATCTAACGTTCCCTAAATCTACTAATTTAGTGTGGGATAATCCACTAACATGCTTTAATGCTAATGTTAATTTGATTCAGATGTGCTGATAATATACAATCTGATTCTTTAAACATCTTACCCTTTAAAAGTGCATCACAAACGGTCTATTCTACTGCAACTCTACTGCGCTGCTAGTATTTGCTGCTAACTTCCAGGAACTATTGAGAGGCTCCATGAGCCGCCATTGCTGTAAAAAAATGGTCCAATGGAGCGAACAGAGTTGACGTGACTCGTCTCTCTACATGGCTCTGGTTTTCAGGTGTTTGTGTTTCCTTGTCCCGCCTGCCTCCCCTCCTTCCTGTTACTCGGCCACGCCCATCACCTGTAGCCTGTTCTGCACACCTGTGTCTCATCCCCTCATCATCTCCCTGCCTACTTATACCCTGCTGTTTTCTTTGTTCTTTGCCTGATTGTCTCAGTGTTGTACCTGTTTTGTTCTTGCCTCTTGTAAGGTACCTGTTCTGATCCTGTTGGTTTTTGGTTGCTTGTCCCAGATTACTCTTTTGCCTGCTGTTTTTGATATTATCTGTTTTTCCTCTGGATTTTTTGGCTACTGACGTTGACTGTTTTGTCTGTTTGATTTTTGCCTGTGTGTTTTGAACCTGTCAGTAAAGAAAATCTTGTCGAACCGCCCGTATTATCTGCACCTGGTTCCTTTCCCTGCAAACCCTGACATTATCCACTTTTTCAAAATTTTTCATTTTTTGTCATATATGCACTCATTGTACAGTGTGACCAGCTTTTCTACCTATACATATTCAGTTGCAGGAAATTTCAGTTGTTTAATATGTCTTACATTGAATTCTGAGAAAATTAATTGATCTGGAATTCATTAGTGTAACTCAACAGGAATGTTCATGGACCTGATCACTAATTGCATTCAGGATCTTTTATTGGAGCTGATGACCATAGTACACACTTGCCTTTGTGGTCATGCAGTGAAATGAGACGCTTCTCCAGATGTCAGTATGGCGGCTTCTTAGCTGACTTTTTTCTGCCCATGTGCTCATGTTTACTGTTTTCCCCTGTGTTCCAGCCCTGCCCTGTTCTCTGCCCTGTCTCCGCCCACCTGTGTCTGATCACCTGCCTGCCTGCACACCTGCATCTCATCCCCTCATCTGACTCGCCCTATATATTCCTTGTTTTGTTGTGTGTTCTTTGCTAGTTCATCTCAGTCCTCCTGTTTCGTTACCAGCCGTTCTTTGTTCTGTTTTGCCTGCCCGTTTTGCGACCCTGCCTGTTCTTGTTAGCCTCGATTTTTGTATTCTGTTTTCAGATTTGTTCGCCGTGTTTTCCCTGGTTTTGACTGTGCCTGTTCTGACCTCGTTTTTGGATTTCGATTTTGGATTCAGTAAACTTGTTTTTCATCGTGCCTTCCTGTCTGCACCTGAGTCCTTGCTTGAGCTCCGTGATACCAGATCTCCCACAACTTCTTGAATGCTTTGAATTGCTATTGCATAATTTCATTTGCCTCTTGAGCTCTTTGCTTAAATGAAACAAATATTAAAAAGAAAATTTTCAAGGTATCTGTCAGATGTTGAGCCTGGCTCATGTTCTTCACCACAGCAAACCCAGTCATTTCAATGTATTGAAATGTCATTTTCAGTATTTTAAAACTTAAAAACCTCCCTGACCAAGTGTGGAATGTGATTAGTTGTAAGTGCTTGTCTTTCTAAGTCAGAAATGAATCAGTGACACAATGGTGCTGTTTGGGCAGAAATTCCCATTGTTAGGCCAGAAATCTCCCATAAAAATGGGAATTTTTGTACATTTCCTTTACCTTCTGGATTTCTATGATTCTTACTCAGACAAAAGGTTACATTTGCAGTGGTAGAGGAAAATATTGGCAAAAGCTTTGTACATCTGTCAGTAACAGATGTGTTGGCTGGGTGTGGGTAGACCTGTCATGAATTCCTGTGTAAAAATCCAGGAGAGGACCACATACCTGAGCCTCATCTGTCCTGTTCGCCATGCTGTTCTAAGGACCCTGGGAGGCCTCCTGACATTATCACTGGGGTCATGCTACAGAAACCCTCCCCAAAAGCACTCTGAAGAAACCCAGCAGGGGGGTTTTTCTTTAAAAGTAGCTTTGGGCTAAAGTCAACTGTTACCCATCAATTTAAATTTGTATTGTATTTAATCATGCTTATTCTCTCCTCATCCATTTTCAACAATGCATTCTGGAAGCACAGTGGTCTGAAGTTCAATTCAATTAATTCAGTTTAATTCATTCTGTGTGCCATAATGACAAAAAAAAAACATTTGAGTAATGGATGCAGCTTTGCTTCCTTTATATTCTCCCATGTCGTATTAATACCGTAAGCCTTCCTTTCACTTACATTAATTAAGGGACATTACTAGGAGCTAGCTGGCAGTGAGATGACCTATTCAGCTGTACAGTCTGGAGAGAGGGCACACCACCTGATCAGTGGTGCAGTGGTGTTGTTAATGAGATGAACACGAGTTGTTTTCATGTGGGATTTTTAGGGAGGATACATCCTCCATTAGACAGTGTGATTCAGAGACGAGGATACCAAGGCTATGAATCCCTCTCAATCAGCCAACATTATAGCCAATATCAGCCCTCGCTGCCACCCTGGTCTCTGCCTTCACCCTCGTAAAGTACAACACATAATCTTCAGCTACTTCATTTTGTGTTGTGGGTGGTGAATGTTTGCATGTCTATTACTACTTAAATTAATATTTTAACAAACTATTAATTGTTAAAATTTGTTGCAGAGTTGTTTTGCACCTGCAGTATCCAAAGTGAAAAAATGCACTCACTCTACTGAAAGAGGGAATCTTTGCATGCTACTGAGCGTTCGTTCAGCACTGCTGGAAATACTCCATTCCACTCCACTGCATAAACCCGACAGTTAGTGATCCTCTTCCTGGCGAAGAACCAACAAGAATGGGTAAGAAAATAGATAATAAAAGGACAATGTCCTGCTGTTTCATTAGTTATTTACTATTAAAAAATGACAGACAAAAAGTTCAGTGATTCATCATAATTATAATCATAATCTGTCGACTGCCATCTGTCTCTCGGTCACCTTTTCCGAGGGTCATGGAATAATTTTCCATTTTTTCCCCGTTGGTCTGGGTTTTCTGTTTGTTTGAACCCCTCTCAAAAATCCAACATCATACATGTACAGCACTCAAAAAAAATTGATTGATAATGAATTCAACATTAAGGCTTGGACAATTTGTAAGGAAACTACTCTCCCAAACTACATGTCTACTTGTCTGGATATGGCATAGTTTAACTGCAGGTTAATAGAAAACATGTGAAAATGACTGTTTTCATCATTTTGAAACCTATGTGTTAGCTGTATGATGTATTCTTCCTGTGCAGAGATTCATTGGGGTTGTCTTGGCTTCCTTGATTCTGTTTTGTGCACTTGAATAAATGTCAGGCGGTGAAACAGACAACCCTGGGAGTGAAAGCACAGCCAGGCGCAGGTGATTATTAGCTGACTATTGAATGATCTGCAACACCTGTTTGTGGGAGTTGCATGAGTCTCCATGGCTGCATTTAAGCAGTCAGCAGTGAGTGGCTCCAGGGAATGGGGAGAGGAGAGTGCTGGGGTATGGGAAACGAGAGCAGACCCACAGTGCGGCCTTTCCAGGAGCCTTCCTTTGTGGTGTTTAAATTTCACCTTTTGGTGGGGAGTTTAACCAGTATGTTAATATTGTTTATGGTGCAGGACCAAGAAGGCAGTGACCAGTGTGTGTGTGTGTGACGAGAGGTGGTTTGCCTATGTGTTCTGAGTTGTTTACCTGTTTAACAGGAGCTCCAAGGGAGCTGGTGTTGGCAGGAGGAGGAAGAGGGAGACTGACTTTGGGGGGACTTTTGGGGATTTTATCTTTTTTTCTTTGATGGTGACTTTAGCTCCGGGAGTGGAGTGCTCCCAAACTGGATATGTTAACTGGATGACTTCTGTCATCATGTGCTGTTTGGCAATTACTCCTACTGAGTTACTGTATGCCTCTAAATTCAATGATAGTGTTAATCTCAAGTCTTTTCCTCCCTACCACTCCCATAATTCAACTGCCTGGTACCAACCAGAGGCAGAAGGGTTCCCTCCAATTTGCATTCTTCTCAGGGTTTCTTCCTATAACTAGGGATTTTTTTCCCTTGCAGGTGTTACAGGTTTGTTCTTGGGGGTTCAGGACCATGACCTCTGTAAAGCTGATTTGTGACAAATTCCCAATGTAAAAAGTGTTACACAAATAAAGTTGAATTGAATGGAACTATTCGGAAAGATAACTGCACAACTGTATTAGGGATAATTGTGTGGTAATCTATCAATACCATACCCATAGAGTTTTGTGAAAGACCAAAAGGAAACTAAAGGTCTGCACAGGCCTGAAGCTAGAATCTGAGTTTAATGCAACCTGAACTGAACCCAGACCAAAAAAAAATAACTTTATCTGTTACCCAACATGGTCCCAACCTGCCTTTACAAAAACACATGAAAATGATAGTAATTACCAAACCAACGACTGGTAAGAATGAAATCAAATCAAAATCACAGTTTATATGTATCAAAATATTTTACCAAACCCTCTTCTTTTCAGTAAAACACAATGCATTCAGTGAATAAAGGTCTGTACAAAAAAGCAGTCCTGCAGTATGTAACATTCAGCAACTTAAATAAATACAATACAGCCTATCCTTATTGGGGAAAATAGTGCAATATACAGTGAATTAAGTCTCATAACATTTAATCACCCTCTGTCCCTACAAATCACAAATATTTCTGAGACCCCATTTTCCCCCTGATTCAATGAACACTTTATTGTGACCAGACACCTTTTGTTTCTTCACCAGAAGAACTACGCACTGCTAGATTTGAACGCAAATATCTCAAGGTGACGGGTCAGAAGGATTTAGTTTTAAATTAGTTAAATGGTTGGATGGCCTGAACTAATCACCTTGAGTTGATTGGTCTGTTGCACATTACTCAGGCTAGGCAGTAGCAGCTGCCCTGTTTTTCTCTGTCCAACTATATATTGTACCATGCTGGTCTGTCCAAGCACCAAATATTTCCAGATGATTGTCATTCCCATCTCTGTTTCAGAGGTGAGAGCACAGTGTTAGGGTGTGTGTTGGTTTATAACCTGTAGAATATTGTGGTTGATTAAATCTTGAAGTCTGTATAAGTGGACATAAACATTTAGCTCAACAGATCAACAAAACCAACAGTGTTCTTTGGGAAAACAGAGGGCACTTAGATGAAAATAAGTCCTTCCTGTGTAAGTAAGCAAAGAAATACATTAATCTCCTATTCAAGATCAATATGTTCAGTAACCTAAAATTTCCTTTGTGTATGTCTATGTCATTCATTCAGAATAAGATTTTAGACAACAGTGTATTCAAAACCTGATATCAAGAAACGCTAAGTCTGTTATAACCCAATTATAGGCATGAATCAACCCAAACCCAACATGTTTCTTTGGCTCCTGTCAGGTTCAGGTGTTGGATTGCAAGGCAGTAAAGGAATCACAACCTGCATGTCTCAATTACCCATCACAAAGCCCTTTGAAGCAGAGAGTCAGTAAAGAGGATTTTGCATCAACAGGGTGGAATACAGTGTAGAGTGCAGGTAATACATGCAGCTGGCGATACCACACTCTACAACACCACGCCCAGGCAGCACCGGCTAATGTCTGCAGTTTGTCAACACTGTGTCCCTGACTGCTTTACAATTACCTATTCACAGAATGCTGCTTCTAAAAATCTAATTTTTTAATCAAAGTGAGAAAGGTTTTATGATAGGAAATTATTAGGTGGATTAGAGAAACCCAAAATAATGGCCAAATGTCATTTTGTGGTACCCATAAAATGCATGGGAGGATGAAAGGAGGTTTAAAAATGACCCTGCTTTCACACTACCTTTCTCTTTCTCACTTGTTAGAATTATTACGCCAGCTGTTTTTACAGCTGTGGCTGTCAAAGGTAGAGCCTAGAACATTCCTTGAGCTGCAAGCTTGAAGAATGAGAATGTTTTGAATAAAAAATATTTATATTTCACATGCTTGTGAAGTGGAATAATTTGTGATTAGTTCTTACCTCATGTTTTCTTTTTCCATTTATTTTAATTGGAGGAGAGGGAAAAGACAAAAAAAAAACATGTTCATATGTCTATCACTGAGGGGTATTCTGAACTCATATCATGAACATTACACTAATTAAGTATGAATTCAAACATTATAAGCATATCTGTGATGTAAATGTCCACTTAAATCCAATTTATTGAAACTGGGGCTCCTGAGTGGCTCAGCTTACCCAAGTTCAGTCTATAGCCCTGGTTTGACAGGAGTCATGTCATCTACCAGAATATCGTATACATTGGCTTTGCTCTGCCAAAGATGGGAACTTGCGGTGTGAAAAATTGTTGCATTGGTGTGTACGTGCATCAAAGGAATGCTTCACCCTGCAGTGCAAAGGTTGTCCCAAGCTTGTGGCCTGTTGCTTGGGGTGTATTGTTATGGCTAATGTACCATGCAACCTATGGGGGACCTATTGTCAAGCTACTTCCCATAGCCTTGTAAGATTCTTCCAAATGTAATCAAATTCAGGTGGCCAGTGTGGAGATTATGGCCATTTTTTATATTTGTGATTTAATCTGAATTGACCTCTGTTCTATGTAAATTTTATGTTGATGTACCTCCCATTGCTGTATTCAATACGGCCAAGTTTTATCTAATTGGCAAATGAAGCGTGAGAGATGGTTATTTTTCTTAAAGAGTGACACCTTGTCTTTAATGGTATTACAACAACAAAATGCTTTTAATATAGCATATTTCACAATCAAGGTTGTCACAAAGCACTGTAAGGGATGTTTTCCAGGGGGGGATCATAAAAACAGAAAAAAACCTGTGGGCCAGCCTGGGAAAAACTGAAAATTATTCCCTGACCCTTAAAAAAGAGGCCATCGAGTCAAATTCCTGGATAATATTTCAATACAAAAATAAACACTTCACACAGTGCGAAGCATGTAAATTATCAGAAGGGAACTGGCAGTCTGTCAGTGGTTCGGGTCAGCAGCAGGATACAGGAGCACCTTTCATCCATTGGTAGGATGGTTTTCATGATAGTCCCATCTCAGTTCTGTAGTGGCTGCCATGGTTGCAGGTGGCTTTCCATCTCAGCGCTGTGGTGGGCTAATGGCATGCTGGCGGCTGGATATTTGGCACTGAATCAGACTCAGGCTTTGGGTCTCAGGGTAGGTCATCTCAGAGTAGACAACCTTCTCCTGGGGCACTGGGATAGGAGTAGACAAAATGCGTATATGTGGTTAGAGCCATGAATCCCTTCCACTTATAAGCTATAGCACCATAAGTACTAGGACAGAAGCAAAGAATGTGTGCAGTCATGAGGGAGCACTCAGACCAGCCCATCCTATCAGAGTCAGCCGGCCTTAAAAGTGGTGACTGAACAGTGAAGAATAAAAGTAAGGAAGGTTTGTGGCACTGTACAGATCTATAGCTACATTCGTCTCCAAGTCTGCATCTAGACTACAGGTAATAGCAGCACAGACTAAACAGATGCACTTTGCCAAGGCTTAAATAGCGAGACTTAAATATTGAGTCTGCCTCCCTGCTATGCTTAGATAGATTATTCAACAAGAGTGGGGCTCTGTAGTAGAAGCAGGCCTGGATCACCGCACGGGCCTATTGGGCAGAGGCCCAGAGGTCACAGGAGCCCTAAAAACCTGCATAAAGTAAGTCTCGCTGCTCCAGGGTTGACCCTTGAGAGACCCTAAAAGGTCCCTAGCAATACACAAAGGGCTACATGGGCCCCCAACCTGAATGCAAGTGGTCTAGAGCTAGTCTGATCATACAGACATGTACTGCTTTAAATGTATGTTTGGCACCATACTGTATGTGAGGTCAAATATATCACATAAGCACAGGGTGGTTGGACTGTGAGTCGCTTCTTCCTGTGCATGTGCACCCGGGGGTTGGAGGGGCCCAGGAGGCTTTCGTGCCCAGGGGCCCTTGATTTCAAAATCTGTCCATGAGTAGAAGGCTCTACCACCTGCTGAACTTTATGATATGTTAGGAAGTAACAAATATCCAGCATGTTGTGAATGGAGCAGTCATGTGGGATGGAAGGAAGGAACAGTTCTGTGAGATAAGAAGGGGGAAGACTATGCAGAGCTTTGAGGGTTTAGAGAAGTACCTTGAAATCAGTCCAGTTCTTCACAAGAAACCAGTGAAGACTTTCTAGCACAGGGGAGATATACTCAATTTTTTGTTCTGGTTAGAAAGCATGCAGCCATAATCTGTATGCATTAAAGAGGCTTCAGGCAGGTATTGGAGCAGCCAGAAAATAGGGCATTGCAGTAATCTAATTTCAATGAGACACAAGCATGAGTCAGATTTTCTGTATTATTTAGTGGCAGAAAGGGCCATTTTTAATGATATATCACAAATGAAAGAAAGCTACTTTGGAGATGCTTTTAATATCAGAATCAAAAGTGAGGTCAGAGTCAATGGGTTAAATATGAGCTAGCATGATATGGCTAACGTCACAACAGTGTGAAAGATGGACCGCGGTAAATGGTCAAAAGTGTGGCTTCACTTTAGAAAAGAAAACGACAACAAGGCAAAGTGCAATGCATGTGGGAAGCTAATTAGCTGCAAGACAGGTTGCACATCAAGTCTGACCAAACATTTAAGGCAGCACAGCGTCGATCTGAAAGACTGTACAGTGTTTGATGCCTTGCAATAAGCAAGAATAAGCAGAATTGGAATCAGAATCGGAATTGATTAAATTCAAATGATACCCAACCCTAGGCGCAACTGAGTAACGGCCTAAATTCCAAGCCTTTATGTCTATAATGTATTCCTCTAGTTGAGAGAGTTGTAGCGGGTCACCTGGTTTCATTGACATGTATAGTTGTGTATCATCAGCACAGAAATGAAAGTTCATACCATGCTTATGAATAATGTTACCAAAAGGCAGTATATATAAAGAGAAGAGCAGAGGTCCCATACCCGTAGTTTCTGTCTCATGAATTGCACAGATTGATACCCGTTTCATAGATGTAATCAAAAATAGCACTGAGCCTTTCCACAAAGATCAGCCTTTTCAATGGTTGTCCATTTTTTAACCTTTATTTAAAGGAATTTCAAGCGCTTCTTTTTTGAGAGATACCTGATAAGAAAGTCAGTAGGGAAATGTATTACATTACAAAGTGTGCATAAAATAATACAGATCACAAACAGAATAATACAAGTAGGCATGAGCTATTCCTGAATGTCTGCCTTAAAACAATTACAAATGAATAGACTATTTTGTCTTTTACAGAGTTGTATGCATAACTGCCAGTCATTCTCCATTTGAAGCAGTCATTGTCATTTATGCTTCTCTTCATCATATGCAAATCAGACATATAGGCATCTTGGATGCTGGTAAGCTACTGGTATCTGCTTTTAGGTATTGCTGATTGGCAGTATCTCTGTTTTCACCGGTTTCATGCCATGATAACATTACACTTTTATGCATGTGAGACAATGCTTTCCAGTTTGTAGCAGACTTACCACAGTGAGCTGCTCTCCCTAAGACCCAGGAAAATCACATGCTGCCTGTCTCTATGTGTGTTTAAAATATTATGTTTGTCACACTTCATTAATTCTGAAGAAGCATTATCTGATCAAAGCTGCACCAATGTATTTAATGTTATCATTATAATAACATTTTGAGCAGATATTCCTTTCATGTTTATTGATTTTACAGGGAGGTCATTATGTGTGATTTCAAAAAATACCAGACTGCAAGACTGTTATGGGCAGTTAACATCAAGTATAATCAGTAAAATGCTATTTGTTATCTTTACCAATCTTTAAGTTTTCCCTTATCTCTGGTGGCACTTAACGAAGCGAAGAATTAATCATGAGAACACTCAAATTCACTTTTGCCTCTTTCTCCTTGATTGTGTGAACATGGTGTTCAAGAAGGTTTCCTTCTGAGAAACAAGTGTTTCTCTGCTTCTGCTACCTGCTGCATGTTTGCTTCTCTCAGACACTTGTTCACCAACAATGTCAAATGACCCGACAGTAAAAGAATTGTCCTTAAATGGAAAGACTTGTATTATGCTATGTGCACTTGTGTTTTAGCAACACACAAGAGCTAGGGGCTGAAAAAAGACACCGTGTTTTTTTGGGGGGTTGTTTTTTTTAAAACACAGAATTCTCATTGCATTCCAGAGCTTGCGTCTGTTGGCATCAGCAGAGGCCAGACGTCAGGAATTCCAATGTTTCAGTTTGGAGACACGGTAAGTGATTTCTGCCAAGCCAGTACCCAGCCATGCCTAAAAGAGAGAGGCAACATCGGAGCTGCCTCACTGTTAGTGGTATCCCCAGTCAGGTAAATTAATTATAAACTCCAAAAATAAACTCAGACGCAGAAATCAAACTCCAAGAAAAGCAATGTATGAAGCAATGACTTCTCTAAAAAAATCCTCTTAAAAATCTAAATTTCTATTTGAGTACTATTCTGGATAACCTCCAGTCTCTCTGCTTTTCTGTGTGGCTTTCCATTTATTAAACTTCTAGACTTCACACCAGAAAGACGGAGCAAGCTCACTTTTATATGGAAGTGTGTGGTATTTACCAACCAATCAGTTTCCATTTGAAATGGGGAGACAAGTCATTAAGACTTAAGCAGACAGTAAGACTGACACTGTAATGACATTTACATTTGTTCATTTGGCAGATGCTTTTATCCAAAGCTTACTTACATAGGTTACAGTTCTTTACAATGTTATCCATTTATACAGTTGGATATTTACTAAGGCACCAGTGGGTTAAGTACCTTGCCCAAGGGTACAGCAGCAGTGTCCCAGCGGGGATTGAACCGGCAACCTTTCGGTTACAAGTCCTGCTCCTTAACCACTATGCTACACGGTTACACCTGTGCATCCAGCATGCATCTCATTTCAAAACTCAGCAACACAAAGACATACATACACTAGGGTCCAAAATTATTGGGACACCTGGGCATTTTGTGGTTAAGTGTGGATGTGTCCATGTAGCTATTAGTTTTATCACTCGAACCTAATTTATGGTGTGGTGAAAACAGTTACATGTTTTGCCAACTATTAACATTTTCTCTTTATGTGGTTGGCACACAATTGCCTGATGACTACCCTTATTTCCAACATTTTAATAATATGTATGACATTAATTCTGCCAAACAAACTGACAATTCCATGACATTAACTTAATTTTAAAAGGTACCTACATACTTACTGAGTGCAGAAAAGTGAACAAAAATGACCATCACTTCAATTAGGCCTGATTGAACGTTGCCCTGCCCCCTAATTGAACACTCATACTGAAGCCTATATAAACCTAACAAGGTTGGAACATGGTCACAGAAGATGAAGCTGAAATTGACATTGACATAAATATGACTCTCCCAATGTCTGATGGAATATGCAACAAAAATATTGTGGGTTTTCAGAAAAACAGTGAGTGTCCCAATAATTTTGGACCCCAGTGTACATACATACAGCACAAACTCTGCCTTAACTACCAGAATGAAACATAATGGTAAATTAAATTCATATAAACATGGCCTGTGTCTTACTCCTCACTACTTTGACAGTAAATCCAAAATCCAAACAGGCTATGTCATATTTTCCTTGTTGGTTTAACACAGAACATAGAGGATTCTCATCCTCATTCCAGAGAAGTATTTTTCACCAGCAGGAATCAATCAATTCCACTTCCATTCAATAAAACAAGCTATCTTGTTAGCTAGTTCCTGTGAATTTCCACTAGCTCACAGAATACTGCTGATTGTTGCAGAAATACCACAGGCAGCTGCTAGTCTATGTTCCTTTCTCATAATGTAATGCAACACATGATCAAGGAAGCAGACAGTGAGAAAAGATTTTTTTATTATGGTTTAAATTGTGCAGGAATAGGGTACTGTCACTAATGAGTGTGATATTTTGAGATTTCTTTAATTTGTTATATTTGTGATGTGATTTTTTTTTCATGCAGTATTACAAATTCATAAAATTCATTGCACCCTCTGACTCGCCAGCAGTTCCATCAAGGGCATACCCCATAGTTCAAACACCACTGTTTTACAGGCAAACAATCTATATGATATTTGTAATATAGCAGTTACGTGAGAATGTAATCAGGCTGCAAAATGACCACAATATAACATTCTTAGAGTGAAACACACACCACAAGTTAGCAAGCACAGTCTCCGCTTGTAAGTGAAAACATTTCCATATTTCGCTGCATCCAGCTCTGTCTCAGCCAACAGTCCCCTTTGATGCATTCATCTATGATTTATTATCTTTGGATTAAAATAAATCCCTCTCAAGAGTCATGCTGGATTCCAGGGGAGGCAAGCATACTTCTAGAGTCAAATAGACAACCTTTCTTTGGCAAAATCAGTTTTCTGTCTCCATGTGATAAATTAATCTCTCCCTACAGCCACGCCCACTGGCCACCTGACTTGTCCAACCACGTAGACCCCTTTGCACCCACTCCCTGGAAGGCAATGCAAGTATTTCCTATTCACTTATCTCTCATGCAATGCGACAATATTCAACCATGACAGCACTTCTTGTTTACTTAGATCATGATTAGTAGTTAACAGAAAAGTAAAATCTATCTTTATCTGCAGTCAGTCATCACACCAAACACACTGTCTCTGCCACTATGCAAACTTTGGATGTCTAGCCATCTTTCTCCTGTGGGGGTGTGCATCCTAGACACATCTCCTGTCGGTTCTGGCCCCCATGTAGTGGAATGTGCTTTCAGCAATGGTCAGAAACAGCAGGAGCCATGGCTGTCTTCCAGTGCAGACTGAAGACCCAATTTGACTCTTAATCTTAGAAGTCTCTTTAGTATAGCTATAGTTATTGTAACACAGTTATACACCTCACTTACAAGTTGCATTTGTTTCACATCTACATTTTTTCATTTAGCAGACACTCTTATCCGGAGCAACTTTCAAAGTGAAAATGTAAAGTGTATTCGGCAAAACTGCATGAGATGTTGTACAAGGAAATGCATGTAATTCAATATGTAAGTGAAAGGCAATATCTCTATCATTATGCGACTGAAAACCTACAAAACTAAAAAAAAAAAAAAAAAAATTATCGCAACACCAGAAGTCACACATAAAGGGCATCCAACCAAACAGCACAAGGAAAACATACACACAAGACCACAAATGTGCACTTGGTCCACCAAGAAAGTGCCACACAATATAACCAACAACACAATACAAAAATATGCTCAGGGCCTTCCTGGGTTATGTTAATGTATTGATATGGTAATGCAACGAACGGTAAAAATACTGGTGACCTCTCTAGATGGACATCCACAGACACACTCCTTTATCTTTTTACTGAGAAAAGAGGCTGCCACTCCAAAACAGACACACCCGATAAATACCTTGCTCAGGTAATGAACAGATGAGGAGCCATTTAAGAAGGTGAAACAAAACCTCCGAGAAATTAGCGGTGAAACATGTAGAGAGTTGGAAAATAGCCTTAGTCTTATTTATGGATAAAACAGACACACCCTATCTTTTATTTTTAAAGTGCTTCCTAAGAAAACACACAGTAATAACCAATATTACTATTGTTCACTTGCGCTGTAGATGGTGCTAGAGGGTAGAATGCCTGAGGGAGGCTATTATAAACTGATGAACTGGATATGCTTCAGAATAAACCAGATCATCAGAGCTTAAATAGCCTCTTCTTTCTCCATTCTATTCAGGTTGGCAAACTGTGGTAACCACGACAAATAACCACTTGCGGTAAAAGTAAAGATATACAAAAGTAGTGAGTTTTAGTAAGTTTGGAGTTGGTTTAGAGGGGTAGCGTAGCGAGTTATAATGATTACTGTACCGCGAACAGTGAAAACTATTAGTTGGCTCTTAAACTGGAGGATGTTCGATTACAGTTTGAAAAAGGCAAGTTTTCTAAAATATGCTATAGGGAATGTTCTTAGTATATCAGTAACTTGATAACGTGCTTACCCTACATGCTTGAGTGCTTTACAATGGTTATTTCGCTCACGCAGTTGGTTAGTTTAGCATGAAAAAGAAAGGGAAAATTGTGCTAATTTCTTTAGGATTGTGAAACGGCTACGCCCATGTATGTTTGCCAGTGTACACGTAGTATTCGTTTCAGCAGATATGTGTTAGGAATGTTTCGGTGCTTTTTAAAATCGTAAATTCCGTTGCAAGGGAATGGACGATAAAGATGATCTATTTTGTGATAGTGGTATATTTTTAAAATGTTGAATCAGGTAACACCGGGCACGTTTCCTTTGCGTAGCAGTGTGTAATGCATGTTGTTGTTTAGTTAGCCAATGTAATGTCTGTACTGTGAATATGGTGAATTGAAAGAAACGGTTTAGAGAGTTTGCTGTTGTAATTTGATTGTATGAATGCGAGAGGAACTAAAGCAGTGCTCTTCCTCAGAATATACTAAATTTAATCAGTTAAAAGGGAATGTGTTGACTCTATGAATATGTTTGTCGTTTTCATGTATGTGTTTGCACTGAAGGTAAGAATATAAGGAAAAAAAGGAAATACGCTTCAGAATTGTTGCGAAGAAGTGTTGCGTTGTAGAATGGTTTGCGCCCCTAGACCTGAGGCGGGTAACAAATGCACCCTTGGAGCTATGCCAGAAACAAGCCCCTGATTTATGGCCTAACAAATCATAAACAATAACAAATACACAATTAGCTGCATTGAGCAACACTCTGAATACAACATGGTTGAAGCAATAACAAGAGGCTCTAAAAAGTGGTTTTAATATGTTATTTTTTGGATATGAACTGTGCATCATTGCACCACTGAACAGGATATGTTTGTAATTGCTAAAGTACTGGACAACTTTCAGCACCTGTATCATCTTGCAGCAACAACAGAGGAAATACTGAAATATGGACAGTTCAGCATTAAAAATGCAGAAATCATCTTAATACTATCACCAGAAAATCAATTATGTCAGTATAAGATGAGAAATTGTTTTCATTAAAACATTTTTAGGACTTATTGAGTGCTGGCAAGATGATACATGAATATAATGTAAATGTTCTCTCAGTGTCAACTATAAATGCAAACTAATAATACCAATAATATGTTTATGAAGGCCTTTCTTTGGTATCCAGTAGTTTCCTTCCACCCCTCCTTTTTAGCTTCACCTAAAGTGAAATGAGGGTGATACTGTCCCTGTCCTTAGTTTGAGGCTAATGAGGCATGCAGTATCAGTGTGATTTAGCATGTGTCTCAATGTGTCTATGCTATAGTGTGTATGTCAGTGTGTCTGTGCTGTAGTGTATATGGTTGTGTGTCTGTGTTGTACTGTATATGGCTGTATTTCAGTGTCTGTGCTATAGTGTGTAGCAGTGTGTCTGTGCTGTAGTGTGTCTGTGTTATAGTGTGTATGTCAGTTTGTCTGTGCTGTAGTGTATATGGTTGTGTGTGTGTGTGTCTGTGCTGTAGTGTGTTTGTGACAGTGTGTCTGTACTAGAGTGTGTATGTCAGTGTGTCTCTGCTATAGAGTATATGGCTGTGTGTCTTTGCTGTAGTGTATATGGTTGTGTGTATAGTTTGTGTGTGTCTGTGCTATAATGTGTAGCAGTGTCTGTGTTCTAGTGTGTGTGGCAGTGTGTCTCTGCTATAGTGTGTCTGCGCTGTAGTGTATATGTTTATGTGTCTGTACTATAGTGTTTATGTCTATGTGTCTGTGCTATAGTTTGTCTGTCTGTTCTATAGTGTGTTTGTGACAGTGTGTCTGTGCTGTGGTGTGTGTGGCAGCATATTGGTGCTGTAGTATATGCTATAGTGTGTCTGTGGTAGTATATCTGTGCTGTGTGTGTCTGTGCTATAGTGTGTGGAAATCTTGACATTCTTTATATTTCTTTTCTAATCTAAACCACAATATTATCACAAGTGAGGAGAAGACAATCAGTTGATTGAAATGCGTAAAGTCAAATCATTTCTGACAAAATGGGTAACACTGTCCTGAATATGAATTAACAGAGCCTTTAACATCTTCTGAAAACATGGTTTTCTGTACACAGAAAGCAGGTTCCTCTTGGGGAGAGGTAAATTGTTCCCAGACAACAGCCTGCATGTTTTGCAGAGCCCAAGAGGACTCATGCCCAGCTGTGAGCTACACTCTGCCTGTGCCACGGCTGGGATTGAGGCCCCATGGTCCGTGTGCCAAGAATCACAACTGCTGGAATGCCTGGACTTAAACACCCCCTGTTTTAATTCCTCACAAAGTGACCATAAAAGGCTGAGAGAATTGTTCAAAAGAATAAGATGAGAAAAAAGGTCTGATCTATTTTCTAGGAATCTAACATAACATGAACATGAACCTTGGAGAAGTGTTTCCCAGGATTTTATGCCTTGATACACTCAAATGTTTTTCAGAAAATGGACTGAAACACTGAAAATGTAAAGGCAGTTATTGCCTTATCTATACTAGATATGCTACTATGAGTCAAGAGCGCATGAATAACTTTGCTGAATTACTTGCCTCATGTACAGGCTGACCCCTGTGGTTTGGGGTTGAAACCGGGCAAGTCATTATCCAGCCTTGACCAGGAGCTCACGCTAACAGAGCTTTGTTTCGCCAGGGGTGGTGGTGGGCAGGTCGGCCAGGATCCCCTCATCGCTCTGCTCCCACCACTCTGGGATTCACATGGGTGCCTAGGAGTTACCCAGAATGCGTTTGCCTGCTGGAACACTGTATGGAAAGCAGCCATGGTGTGTGTGTGTCTGTGTGTGTGTGTGCTGGAGGATTACACACACATAAATGGCAACCACCTAAATTGGGCAAAAAGGGGAAAAAAATGAAGAAATAAATAGACAACTTTCTGACAAAAGAAGCACTGATTTACTATTACTCTCTGTGATGGCATCATAGGTTTTCTGAGGTAGGTATATAGAGGTTGCTAAGGGAGTGACACCATTTCATTGAAGAGGGCAGTACATGTACTGTATACTGAAATGTTTGTGTAGATCTGTGAGTGGTAACTGAAAGTCCTGAATATGCCCTCCTCTTTGTCACATGTAGGCTGAAATAAGTACATCGTTTGTATTAAAAACTCTCTTGCACCATTCCTCTCTGGTGAACTTGTACACCTGTGGTGGGGTATAAAGAGGTTGCTAATCGATTCAGTCCATTTCATGAATGCAGTGTGTCAGGTGTTTCTAATTATTTAGCCTTATCTTTATTCAGACACACTGAGTGCAGATTTTTTTTATTATTGTCCTGTCTCTGCTACACATTAACATTGCAAAATTTGCCAGTCAAGGAGCCACCTGCTGGTTCACTCATGGCTTGATTTGTATTCTTGCTCTCAAAAGACATTGCCTACAGCCTTCCAGTTCTGTTCTTCGCTCTGATTTTTCTATCTATGCAGTCCTGTGTGCAATCCGCTGTTATACATTAGGCTTCTCTCATCAAACCAAGTAAATATTCATTCACACTTAATGTCATGAACACAGGAAAATAATCTGGAAAATATCCTGTATTTGTTGTTAAGAACATTCTCTGTAAATACTGTTTTAACATAAACAAATCATTCAGAAGCTGTACTACATATTGGCATTCTACTTTACCAAACTGTTCAGATAAAAACGTTTCTGACTTCTCACATGGTTAAATAAATTCTCAGAACCTAATGTAGAAATGTAATTGCGCCACCCTGTGGTAGATCTGTGAAATCACATATCTAAAGCCAGAATAGGATCTGGCCATCTAATAATCCCTTTGGTAAACTAACAAAATAATTCATATTTATATATATATATATATATATATATATATATATATATATATATATATATATATACATATATAAAAAAGACTAAAGAATCAGAAGTTTTGGCTTTCCGCCCTCACCAATGAAATGAGAGTTGGGAAGTGGAGCTTGTGGTGGTAGTGGTGGTGGGGTGTGGGGGGGGTTCAGCAACTAAAATAACTATTTGTACTACTTGATCCTCCTCGCTTATTTACATTATTATGGGAGTATAGTTCTTTAGCTCCTTTAAAAGGTAAGCTGCTGTGGGGGCATGCCCATGAAAGAAGCCGTGCAGCAATTTGGTTTTTTATGTGTGTGTTTGGGCTTCTATGTTGAAGTCATGTTGTGCAACAAGAACTTTATAAGACAAATAAAAACAGCTGAGTAAGTCAATCACCCACAGCCCTAAAGTAACACCAATCAAGCTTTCTGGGCCGTGGTTGCACCTTTAGGTGCTTATTAAATGGAATCCTGCAACTCATTCTTCTCCTGTTGACCCACTTCTCTGAAATAACCCCCACCCCCATCCCTACCCCTACCCCCATGCACAGCATCAACCCAATAAGGAGCGTAAGTGGAAGAATAAAATTGACTAGTGGCTTTCTCACCCAGGCCATGTTCCTGTTTCCTTTTAAAAATGTTGCTTGACCACAGTAACACCCCCCGCCCCCCACCACCACCAAAAAAAACAGGGGCCACACCAACAAAACGGACCAAAAGTAGTTCCCTTTCAATACAGTCAAGAGATGCATACTCCTGCAGTCTCAAAAGATTCAGAAGGTATATATACTGGACTGACCTACCCAGATCATGATATGTACAGCACAATAGGCCAGATTTCTCACAAGAGTCTAAGAGCTCAGGACACAGGTAAGAACACTTGTACAGTTATTTTAGAGCTGTTATTAAGAGTGACAGATTTGAACAATAAAATATTTCTTCGGGGTTATTTCACATGAAGCCGACATCAGGAACCTTCTCTACAGGACATATGTAGTATTGCTTGTAATGTTGTGTTGTCGTGAAAACTGTGTGCGTATTTGAGGTTGTAAGAATGTTATTTTCTTCTTTTATTCACAGTAAAGCCAGTGTTCTCAGAAAAAGCTAGAAAGGGGTCACATCCATACAGAGTGGTTGCAGTGTCTTTGGGGTTTCTTTGTGCTCTCTTTCTGGCTGCCGTCATAGGCCTCTGCGTTCACTGTGAGTATGTCACTATCAATATGTGTGTGTGTGTTTAATGTATTGCAGTCCACAGTGACTGAATCTATGACTTGTATGTCTTTGTGAGACCGTATTACATTGTGTTTTCGTCTCACACAGATGTCAGTGTCAGTGAGAACGGCTCTCTATCTCAGAACTGTTCAGTGATGGACTTTCAGCAGCTCACAGCCAATTACAGCACCCTGACTAAGGTCAAGGACGACTTACAGAGGGACTACAATTTAATGCTACAAAAATACCCCTTTCTGGATCAATACTGTACCTTTGTTTCGCAAAGTGAGTGTTACTCCTATGTCTATATTGTGTGGAATAGCAAGTAGGGAGGTGTATGGCACATTAATGGTGTTCCTTTTTACATTATTGTGGAAAACACTGTTTAAGAAGTCTCATCTGTATCTGTATCTGATGCACAGAGAGCATGTGTAGACCCTGTCCACAGAGATGGAAGCAGTTTGCCTCCAAGTGTTACTACTTCTCTACTGAGACACACAACTGGATGGACAGTCGCAGCAGCTGCTTAAAACAGGGAGCTGACCTAGTGATTATAGAAAGTGAGGAGGAACAGGTAAGATACTCTGTGAGACAAGTCAATGTGTATAAGCTGGTTTGCTTTTATTGCAGTATGACACAAGCTTTGTGCTTTGTTACTGCCAAACAAGAGACAGATCCTTTATTATTCTTATAAATTATAATTCCCTGTGATATGTGCATAACATGATTATGGACACTACACCATAATATTGTGCTCTGTACTGTTATCATGGTCAATCAACCACGCTTAGTTCCTCCTTAGTTGGCACACAGCAAACACAGGCAATAAGGTCTATAATGTCATGCTAGCTAGATTTCTTTATATTATATGAGTGACATGTATATAAATATGCAAACATTTAAGCCTTAATAGCCTGTTTAATAGCCATTTCAAATAAATGTTTTGATATTGCTTTTCAATGTTGGTCGCATTGCAGTCGGTATTCCTTACCAGTAACATGATGCTTATCTTGCAGCGTTACAGAACACCTTTGTCGTTCCCTTTAGGTGCGCTAGTACAATGTGTGAAGGTATTGGTAACAGGGGTACAATTTACATAAAATTCGTGTGTGTAACAAGTGATCTGTGATTCTGGAGTTGGTACTGAGTCCTCTTAACTTTGATTGGTTCAATCAAGAAACACATAGGACTTGTAAATATAAATGCAGAGGGTGTTCAGATCCATTTACAGAAAGGGTCAACAGTGTAAATTTGACATTTCCTCATTCAGTTTACACATATGATTCAGGAGCATGTGAGTCAGGCTGAGAGAGAGACGCGCTGTCCACACTAGTTCACGCCCTGAGAGGCCAGAAGGAAGCACTCTGTGTGAGAAGAGAGACCTGCCATAGTTCAACAAACACTTCTATTCATTTCTTTTTGTTTTCTTATGTATTTTATGTGAGTTGTTCAGCTTTGGCAGCACAAATGTATCTCACCTCTCGAGATTATTCAACTGGGTTTAAATTAACTGAGAGTGAGGGAGGGAAAGAGAAAGATACAGAGAGACAGAGAGACTGACAGACAGACAGACAAATGAAGCAAAAGAATTCAATTCAAATGTCTATATTCTCTCTGTATCTTAAGTCATAGTTGACCTGCATCTACTTTCACTGTAGCTCTTTTAGTAGTGTGGTTAGTGACATGTGTATCTGTATACAGAATGCACCAGTGTGGACTGTGTGTCTCAGTGTTTCTGTTAGCAGAAGGAGAGCAAGGTGACCGGATGTCCCAGGTTGACTGGGATAGCCCTGGTTTTGGGCTGAACACCACGCTGTCCTGAAAATATTTGGAAAAATACCCTGGTCTTCACCATGTCCAAAATGTCCTGGTTTTCACAGCAGTTAAATGATCCATGAACTATTTTATGTTTTCCAAGCTTCCAAGCTCCAAGATGTCAGAAATACAGTTAAATCAATATGGCCATGCTGTCACACCAAAGCAATGCTGTCTGTTTGCACTGTATTACAATCTTCAAATTGCTGCATGGTTAGGAGGCTACATTGTTTTCATTGCACAAAACACCAATAGTGTTTTTTAAGGGATGAGATGTTGACAATGCTCATCTTCTTTTCTGTCCTGGTTTTGGTCACCCTATGTGACAGTCATACTGTGTCTGTGTTCAGGAGTTCATCAACAAACACACAGGAGAGGGTTTATACTGGATTGGACTGAATGACTCAGAAACAGAGGGGACCTGGCTGTGGGTGGATGGATCCCCTCTGCAGAAAGGGTAAGAAGTTATACGTGTAGTTTTGTCACAGTCATAGTTTTGTTTACTTCCCACCTACTGTGTATATGTCATGGGAATGGTCGCAGTTCAAGCTTCCCACAGGAAGAGCTGTCTTCATCTACTAAACCCCTCTGAATCCTTATTCACAGACTGTCAGATAGTGTGGTAACAGATACAGCAACAGAAGGCACCGATAGAGAAGTAGAGTTTCTGTGTTTAATTCAGTTTCTCTTCTTTCACTTCCAGATTCTGGCAGAGTGGGGAACCAAATAATAGTTACAGGCCTGACAGGAGTGACCCTGCTGACTGCGTGGTTAATGTGCGCCATGAAAAAGTGTGGGCCGACACCAGCTGCCATCTTTTCTGGATGTGGATCTGTGAGACTGAGGCTCTGCTTTTGACGCACGCTGATATGCACGGATTAACATCAGATTAGCCCTGTGACTGCTCTCATGTAGCAAAAACATTCGGACACTTTCTCAGTGAATTTTGTATCTTTAGTATTCACCTGACACAAAATCATCATTACAGTAATACCTGCATGTTGAAACTTGTGTGCAGTTACATGAAAGCACTTCATGTTTATTATTAGAGTAATTCAGCTCTATTTTCTCCATGTTTCAAGTTCAAATTAGCTTTAAGATGAAGCTGTATGAATGTGATTTGTTATATAATAAATACAATAATAATAACGCACTTTATTTTTTAAGCAACCATCATTTCTTAACTATCATTGCAAATCTCAATCAATCAAGTCAATTCAATCATCATTGCTCATGGTACTTTTCAATCACTATACTGCATTTTGAAAATGTTTAAAATGCACCTACATCCAATTTAACAGATAAATCTAACTGAAGCACTGACCGTGTCTGTTACAGTTTATTCCAGTCTGTTTAAATGTTCGTAAATGAATTTGTTCTTTTTCACATCTGCTTTCTCTAATCATCTTATCACTCAGGAATTAGTTATTTTATTTAAGCTGGAGTATTCAGATGCCTTATATTTAACACACAATACAATGTGGTTGAGCAGAGCTTGGCAGTTGTTACATTACAGTACTGGGAAGCTCCATTAAGTGTATTTAAGATGAGAAAAGGCATTTTTTACATTCTTTTATGTTTCAAGACTCTGCTCTCAATGGCCTCAAAAGGGAAACTTGTGGGGTCAGCTCTTTAGCCCTGACCTGAAAGAAAACACTTGGTTCATTTGGAAGGGATTTTCCAAACATGGGTTCACTCATCCACAGAGATTGCTTGGTTTGGTAAGGTGTGAAAGGTTTTCTCAAACCTTTTTAGCACACCAAATTGCAGACTCAAGTTCACTTGAACAAGGCAGTCTTATGTTCAAACAAATTGGAGCATAGCTTGGTTCACCCTGGCATTTCACTAGTGTGAAAGCACTCCACTCTGTTTACAGGAAGCAAAACAACTGTTCATGACATTTTGAGGTTTTGAATTTTTTTGTTTTTTTTTTCTACCCTTTTCATTTCTTACGCTACTTGAGTATAGGATGATCATGGTTTACTTTTCATTAGATTTTTTGTCCTAAATATGAACTCACCCTTGGTGTGCCGGTAGGGGCCAGACCTCCCTCTGGAGTGAGCCTTATGAGACTTATGGCGGTGATGGGGACACCATGCTGCAGGACATGCCACCTTTTGGATGAGATGAGTCTGTTTCAATGTAGTCATTAATGATTCCATGGCACTTAATGCAAAAAGCAGAGGGTTCCCTGGTGTCTTGGATATATTTGCAAGTAGGCCCTTTCAATCTGGCAATTTAGTAATCTGCCTGTTTAACTGGCAGAAAAATTCCCCCTCTCTCCAACTCAGTAATATGCAGTGAGTGCTGCCATGCGCCAATAAGATGGATGTGACACATTGGTGCTAGTTTGGGGGATTTCAGTATGGGGCACCAAATGTAACAGACCTTTTTCGTGGACAGAATGCCTTCTGTGCTACGAAACGCATAAATTCATTATGAAACCATATAACACCGTAACGCCTTTTGTCCACGAAAAACACAAACACGTTAGCATTCTGTCCACGAAAAAAGGTCTGTTACATTTGGTGCCCCATATTTCAGCAGGGTGGGCATATTCTCTGTTTTGATGAAGACAGGTGGCGACAGGAATAATGTTTCCACTCGTGTCTGGAGAGGTCAAAGGATACAGTACTCATAACCAGGCTCAGACAGAATATGCACATGTGGATGGCATTGTGGATGGCTGAATTTAAACACGTGAAGGGACAGAAACCACTTAGTTAGCCTGGCATTAGTCTCCTTATTATGCGCCTTCACACTAAGGGACCATGGTTAGTGAACAGAGTCAAGGGTCTTCCCAGGAGGAAATATTTAAGGGTTTACCCAAGGCCAACTTGAATGTGAGACATTTCCTCTCCATGGTGGCATACTGTTGTTCTTGTGGCAAAAGCCTCTCGCTAATATACATGATTGGGTGTTCTTTGCCCCTTACCTCCTAGGATAACATCTAGTCCAGCCTCTGATGCATCTGTCTGCACTATCATGTCCCTGGAGAAGTCCAGATCTGCCTCTGCTGCCGACTGCACAGACTCGTTTTGATTATTTTTGATGAGATCTGTGAAAGGGGAGGCAATGGCAGCAAATTTAGGCATAAAGCCATGATAATAAGTAGCTAATCCCAAAAATGTTCTGACCTGTTATTTAGTAGTAGGGAATAGCCACTCCTTTATCACCTGAGCCTTTTATGTGCTGGGGTTTGACACTCCCTCAGCCGATGGTGAACCCCAGGCACTCAGCCTGCTCTAGACCCAGTCGATATTTCTTGGGGTTTGCAATTAACCCTGCCTTCCAGCGAGAATGGAGAACAGCTGTAAGCCAACTCAAGTGGATCTCCCAGCTATGACTGTGAATGATGACATCATCCAGGTAAGCTGCCTCATATCTACTGTGCTCCCATAGTGCATCACCTTATGAAAAGTGGGAGGGGCCCGATGCAAAACAAAGGGCAGAACTGTACTGGAACAACCCAGTGGGCGTGGCAAAAGCAGTCATTTCCCAGGATTCAGGTGACAATAGTACTTGCCAGTACCCTTTTGTGAGGCCCACAATGCTGATGAACCAAGAAACTTGGGCCTCACCAAGTCCCTCCATAAGACTTTTGACCCTAGGCATGGGATAGGTGTCAGACTTACATACATCATTCAGTTTCCTGAAGTCATTGCAAAATCTGATACCATCTGGCTTTGGTACCATCACAACAGGCTGGACCATTCACTCTGGGATTCATGAATAACTCTCCATCTCTAACATTTTTTCCACCTCTGCCTTGCTGCCCCCCTGGTCTCAGGAACCTTATGAGGGTGGAGTTTCACTCTTTTCCCAGGTTCCGTGTGAATATGGTGTTGGATCAGGTGGGTGTGTCCCAGTTGTGAAGAACACACATCATGATTTTGTTGGATCCTGCTTTTGTGCAGCTCCCGGCTCAGTACCGACACTTTTTAAACCTATTGTAATAACAGATTGATATGATATACTGTACCTGCATAGGCTAAAACAACCTCTAAATCTCAGAGAAAGAAGTTTGCCCTGGCCCATGAAAACACTGATTGAAGTAAGTGTTCCTTGGAGAACACACAAGTGTTCTCTACCTTTCTCAAAGAGTACTGCAAGCAAGGTGGCAGCGTCCTTGTAGCAGCTCATCTGCACTGAATACCTACCTGAGGTCTACCCACACTACACACAGGACATCAAAGATGCAGTGAAGGGCAAAAATCTTCATATTATCCAGGACAAGATCACTGATGCCTGTGAGAGATGTGCAGTGGACACTCTGCTTCAGCAAGTAGGGGAAAGAGCCATACTGGCCTTTTTGGACAGCCTTTTTGGAAGTGAACTATACAACAGTGTCCCAGGTAGGGGTGTAGCAATACACTCAGGTGTGGTTTGATGCACGATACAGGGTTCACAGTTTGATTTTCAACAAAATTTCAATGGAAACAAATTCCTACTTTATTCCTAAAATATAAAATGTACAAATGTACAGTGTTTTTAACAATTTCTTGTAAAAATCTGAAACAAATGTATGAGTGAAGAGATTGAATAGATTTACTTGTTTATCATTCTATGTAGTGATGAATGAAAGTCAATAAAGTACCAATATTTTAAGAAATTACAGCATGTCCTTGCACTTTGAAACAAGTTGGACCAATCTTCTTCAAACAAGATACATACACAATGTGTGTCATCCCATTTTGTATCACAATATATGGTTTCACCATATTTCGTTATACCCCTAGTCCCAGGAATTTATCTGTCTGAGAAGCAGTATTGTGAGCTTCAGTCATGTGCAGGCCATCGTTTCAGATTCAGCCAGTTACATGAAGCCTTCAAGGAAATTTTAAAAGGCCTCTTCCCCAATTATTATTGGCATTTAGCAGACACTCTTATCCAGAGCGTCTTATATCGGTTACCGATATTTACTGAGGCAACTGTGGGTTAAGTACCTTGCCCAAGGGTACAGCAGCAGTGCCCCAGTAGGTAATCAACCCAGCAACCTTTCAGTCATGAGTCCCCGCTCCTTAACCCCAATGTAATCTGTATTGCACATCTAAAACTTGTGTGCTCTTGTGGAGAGGTCTTTTTGCCAGGCCCCACGACATCATCATCAGCTGAGAGAGTTTGTGCTGGGAAAGGGCCTATCTCCTGTGATGCCAGTTGATGCTGTATAGACCAGATGGTGCTCGTAGGTCAGTGCTGTGGAGTGGCTGGCAGAGCACATAGAGGTCCTCTCAGATTTCCTGGACACCTTCAAACCACCTGCCAAGTGTGTCCAGGATCTCAAGGAGCTGCTGGGGAACTGCAAAGCCGCACTGAAGGCCCAGGGTGTGTTTTTTGTTGAGTATAGATTGGACCTAGTGGTCCTTCTTGAGCAGACATCAGAACCACCTGCCCATGCCATTGGCGACTGGCTACAGGACCTACACATGCTTTTTGAGTACAGCAGCTTGGCAGAGGCAGGGGTGTGGTTAATTGAGTGATGTAGATAATTTATGGATTGATTTATTAATGAATTTATTCATTTATTTATTCCTCCAATAACTTACTATTTTCATATCAGTTTGAACTCATTGTATGGAGAGGAAAGTTACATAAATGTTCTCAATCTAAAGTAAATGGGTGTAATACCATTTTTCTTGTAACATACAACTTTTAGTTGTACGTATTGAATTTCCCTGTTAACATTAAAATGCCAGAGAAACTGGAAAAATTCCCCTTGGATTCCCAGGCCTCAGATCCTGTTACCCTCACACTGTTATGTATTTCATTTAAAAACTTTGCACACATCCTGCTTTTATGCACCCCTTTAACCCATTTTTGGAATTGCCAGCTGGCCACCTATCAACATATTTGGGCAGGAGCGCTAAAACAAGATGAATGCAATTATCTGATATACTTGCATGTAGCCAACGGTTATTATTACACACTCTAAGTCCCACAGTGCACCACAGCAGAGGCAACACCAACTGGAGGATAGGGACATCTTCAGAGGGTGCCAAAGTGGTGGGACAAGGGGACCCTGGCTGACTAAACTCACCCGCCCCCGGCATAATGACGCTAATTGTTGGTAAATGACACACCTCCAACTCAAAGTGATCCTAGTCACACATTCTAAACAGAGGAATGAATCTGTAAGTATAAAAAATGACCATGCAGCCAAAGTCCAGCGAGCATTAGCAGTACCAGGAAAGGGCGCACAGTGCATGGGTTATGTTACGCAATCAGAGAATTTTAAATTGTGCATGAGTCTATCTGTGTGCGTAACTCTTCCTTCCTGTTTCTTCCTTCTTTTGCCTTTTCTCTGTCTTGCAGTGCGTCAGCACTGTTTATTCTTTGTTTACAGCAGTAAGTACTATGTCTGAAGAAGTGCTTTACGCAGATGTGCAGTTCAAGAAAAACCTGATTAATGAGACTGCAGGCAAGTAACTCTATACTATGAGTGTCTGAATATTTTGTTGGTGTTATGTTAGCTATAAAAATTTTAGTTATTAAAATTTTAAGAGTCCACATTCTTTGAATGTTAAGTGTCAACCCCTGTAAATCTTTTTGCACCTCTCACCTTTCTTTCAGGATTAGTGTGTGCAGTACATGTGTCAGCATCATTTATTGTTATTAAATTGGTTTTGCCTAAATCCAGGAACTCAGCATCTTTTAAATAAGAAAGCAAGGCTTTTGTGTACTAAACACTGACTGTATAGCTGAGATGAGGTTTAGTATTGCTGCTTGTTGTGTAGTTTGTGTAAAGTAGTACTTTGGATCCCCAACTCAATGCTAAATTATTTGAAAATATAATTAAAAGGTGATGTTTTTTACATATATCACCACACTGGACTGGCAATGTGCTAATGTTTTCTGAAGAATAATGGAGAAAACCTGCATAAAATCTACTTTTTCTTTTATAGTTTATACATCTATAATCCAAACATTACGTTTTTGAGCCATACTGTATGTAATAATCCAAAAATTGTGGTTTTTGAGCATATGATGCTTTGGGGTGGTTACTGTTTGTATATTACCCAGCACACACCATTTAAGAAGTGGGTTTTTGTGATTTTTCTTTTACATCATAGTTATGGGTAAAGTAGCAATAAATATAGATGTGTTAGAAGTATCTCTTACTGTGCTCACACACCGGCAGCGACAACGAGCGACAATTCATTCATTTCCAATGGTCGCTGGGCTACACCGAGCGATGTGGCGACTGTCGCTTAGTGTTGCCCAGCGACCATTGGAAATGGATGACTTCCGGCCGCTTTTTCGCTCATGGTCGCTGCCGGTGTGAGCTCAGGGTTACAAGTACCATTTTTCTCCTGATGAAGAACTTGAATAAATGAATCTAACATGAATATTCAGATCATGTTGTCTTCTTGTATATCCTGTCATGATTTAGGGAACTTTCAAAACCCCAGTGAGATTTTGCAATACTCAGGGGTAAAACTGGAAATTTTCTAAATTGTTGGCAGCTTAATTTGGTTAAGGGTTTCAAAACAATTTCCTTTAACAGTACAAAGTATCACTTCAGCATGTGTTAACATTTCCCCTCCCCACCTGTCATCTTTCAGTAACTCCGGATGAAGATGTAACCTATTCTGACGTCAGATCCATCAACTCAACCTCCCCTCACACAGTCTCCAACTGTGGACCAGCAGGTTGGTTACACATGTTACCTCAGAGATTTTGTGCCTGAAGTCCTTAGGGTTTTGTTTTGTCTTTTGACACTCTGTAGTGTGTAAATGTGTATGTTTGCAAACTTTGCAAAAAACGATGAAATAAAAAATGATTATGCATTGTGTTATTACAGTTTGAGTAATTAACATGATGAGATACAATCCATTACTGTGTTTCTACCAGTAGTTATCACTGTAATACTGAGTGCCAAACAGAAGAACACTCTAAAATTTCATGGTATGAAGCATCTGGGGTTTGAACCCACACCATCCAGTCAGTATCATTTTGTACATTCTTTGCTGCCTCAATGTACTACTATTGCAGTAATACTATTTAAGTCCTACTACTGTTGCATTAATACAAATTATCATTTAAATCCAACATCATCCAATAGTGTTATCGTGCAGCAGATTCTGAACATACAGCAGAGGATCCTGGATTAAGAGCATTTTAACCACTGTACAATATTTTTCAAAATTACTTTAACTTTTCTCAGTACAGCAAGCTAGAGAACCACATAAATGAACACCACATATAATGCAACTTCATATGCTTTGCAAAGGTAATAGGAAACAGACCACCACTCTTGAAAACAGCAGATGCATTTTTGGCTATGCTGTCAGTTTTAAAAGCAACTGACAAAGAGAAAAGCTCTAGCCTCTTAAATATTTACGTAATTTAAAGACAGCTAGGCACATAAATAGGAATTTAGGAAGCTGAAGCTCTCCAAGTTAAATGCTAAATGCACCTGTTTATGAACTGGTTTTCCACATCAGCTCTTGGGACTCAGTTCCAGGACTGATGAAGGAAACAAAGCTAGTGATGCAGTCAACAGAACAGCAGTGCTAGCTGGTGGTAGTTTAGACTGATCTGACCTGAGATGACTTGAGGTCAGCTTTCAATATTTTTTAATTTTGGTTTTAATGGATCATTAAAATTGCATGTACCACACTATAGACTGGTGAGCTGTGACCCATTTATCAGCTATGTGATTACATTTTTTAATACTGTGAGTAGGTGATGTGTTGATCTACAACTGTGTTACAGTGCATTTCCAGACAGACCACCTCTCTTAAAAATATCAGATGCATTTTTTAGCTATGCTGTTTGTAATTTTTAGAAGTAACTGACGTAAAGGGGAAAACTAACAAGAAGCTCCCAAATACCAGCTGGTTAAAACATCTATGACTTAAAGAAAGCTGAAACAAACAGCTAGACACATAAATGCGTTTTTGACACTCCTCTCTCATGAAGCAGGAGGCTGAAATTCTCCAAGTTAAATGCATAATATGCCTATTGATCAAACTGATTTTCCACATCAGCTCTGAGAACTTCTGATGGTAAGACCTGTGAAAAGCAAAGCCAGAGATATAGTCACAACAGAACAGTAGCAACAGCACATTGCTAGCCGGTGGTATTTTAGACAGCTCGTCCCACTTGAGATACATTGACGGGGTTCAAAATTGACTAGTGTTAACATTAACATAATGAGTGTTAATATTTCCCATCTCTTCTTTCAGGAAATCAGATTGAAGATGTAATCTATTCTGGGGTGAACTCCACTGACTCCACTTCCCCCCACACAGTGTCCCACTGTGGACCAGAAGGTCTGTTGAAGCAGGGTTATGTTTTTTCTTTTGACACTCTATTGTGGAAAAATATATGCTTTCTTTTTATATTCTTCTTTTTATATTGCTATCTTTGCAAAAAAGTCAGATTAAATATATCTAATAATCTTTGGTGGATGGGCAGTGGTTATGCTTAATGTTTAATGTTTTAATAATGATCTACAAAAATATTAACACTTATTACAACAAGAATAGCAATAATAATAATAATAATAATAATAATAATAATAAATGTTAAGATCAAGGTTTACTTGTTCTTCTGTCCAGATTTTCTCTCTGATTTCTTGTGAAATTACAGCTTGAGTAAAATTAATATGATCCCTGGATAAAATACAACCCATCACAGTATTTCTAACAGTAGTGATCACTGTAATACTGAGTACATCATGAGGGTGTTGTGTACCTTTTAATAATACAAAGCTAAAAACCAAACTGTCTGGCAGAGCTCAAGACCGCTTTTAGCCTGTCATCAACTTCATGTTCTCCCAGAGCGGCTTCATTTTTCTGTGAAATGCTCCAGAGAACAGATGCAAGGAGAACTCATATACAACAGCAGAAACACACAGAGGATAGACAGAATGATCACAAACAGCAACAGTTTTAAGTATTCAGAGGGCATATGCACTGGACTTGTCTCCCCAGATCATGATGTATACTGCACAATGGGCCAGATCTCACATAACAGCCCAGAAGCTCCGAACAAAGGTAAGAACACCTGCACAGTGCATTATAGAGTATCTATATATGCTTTATAAGATACCTTATTTTCAACAGTATGGGTAAGCATCTTATGCATGTAATGGTGCTAATTAAAGTGCTATGTTATTTTCTTGTCAATAGAACATGTGTATTCAGAGAAAAGCTGGCAAAGGTCACATTCCTACAGAACGGCTGCAGTGTGTCTGGGACTGCTGTGTGCTCTCCTACTGGCTGCCATCATAGCCCTGTTTGTCCACTGTGAGTATCACATACTGTCGGTATGTGTGTTTACTGCCATTGTGTTAGATCATCATTCAAAATAGACATTTTCAATTTGGCTGCATTAACTGTCAGTACATTTTACAATCAATATAAATAGGTATGATAATCATATTTTGTCCAATCTGCTGTCTTATCTTGTGACTTTTAGTTTCAAGAACTACCAATCATCAGAAATTTTTGGAAATTTTTATTTTTGGAAAGTATTAAAATGAGTGGGAGATTTAACACAAATGTAACAGGCACACCTATGCTGTATATCAGAAATAATTAATATTTTTTGAAGAATCAACCACCTATAATTTTCATATCATCCTGGACAGATATGATTCTTATGAGCTGAGTATACTTTACCAAACACAGGACAGGCGTATGTATGAAATGACAATGTGGCATATGGCTCTTCCTGGTCTCTTTCAGGATAGCTGGGAATAGGTTGGCTCTGGTGGCTGCTAGTGGGCACTCAAACAACCATAACAGTACGATCAATGAAAAAAAGGAGTACGTCCTTTGCTGGTCATGTCAGCATTTGTTTACTTTGATATCAATCAATCAATGATTTTTTTCATGATGCATTTTCATGATTAAATTGTCACAAAGCACTGAATATGGTAAGAGTTAATACTGGCCTCACATAGGATATTGCATAGAGTTTGCTAACTGGCTACTGTTTACTGGAGCTATGAGATTGTTGTAATTGGGTCATAGTAGAGCACGTAGGCATGAACAGAGTGATACTTATCGTTAGACACCTCCCTAAAAAGGTGTTTACAAAATATTAACCTGCCAGTTAACTCACTAGCCACTGCGTTTTTTGAACAATCAGAAAATTAACAGAGCTGAGAAGCTATCTACTGCAGCCTGTGAAATTTGATACACTCTGCAGCAATCATTGTACTCCTACAAGTTGCCAAATGACAGAATTTTCTATCATATACTAAAGTGCTAAAGTGCAGTGTTACCTGCTTAATATTCTCTCTGTGATGCATACAAATGTGATATGTAGAGAAGTGTTGTTTTAACATTTACAATATTATCCACTGGTACCTCCATGTGGGAGGGTAAAATGATATTTTAACACACTTATTAATGCATTTTAGTTCATAAAGGAGACCAAGACAAGTACATTCTGTACATACTTTCTGGTTGTACTACCTTAATGTACTTTTATTTCAATATGAAAACTTGTCATTTACATCTAACATTTTTCAATAACCTTGTACTTGAATGCACAATGCACCTTTATGTGCTTTTCAAAGGTAATAGGAAACAGACCACCACTCTTGAAAACAACCACTGTATTTTTGGCTATGCTGTTTGTCATCTTTAAAACCAACTGACAAAGAGATAAGCTCGAGCCTCTCAAATATTTACATAATTTAAAGAGATCTAGGCACATAAAGAGGAATTTAGGAAGCTGAAGCTCTCCAAGTTAAATGCAAAATGCACCTGTTTGTGAATTAGTTTTCCATATTAACTCTTGGGACTCAGTTCCAGGCCTGCTGAGGCAAACAAAGCTAGTGATGCACTCAACAGAAAAGCAGTAACAGTGGTAGCTTAGGCAGATAATGTGACCTGAGATGTCTTGAGGTCAACGTGAGACGGTTTTGAATTTTCTAAAGGATCGGTAAAATTTGCATGTATCACACCAGAGAGTGGTGAGCTGTGACCCATTTATTGGCTATGCAATTAGAATTTCTAATACAGCAAGTAGCTGATCTGTGGATTTACAACTGTATTATAGTGTATTTCCCTCTTCTGTATTAGATATTAGATACAAGGAGCAACTACAGAGAAACTACATCACCCTGGCTAGAGACAAGGACCAGCTACAAAAAAGCCTCAATGTTTTGTCACAGAAATACCCCTTTCTGGATCTATTCTGTCCTCTTATATCAGAGAGTGAGTGTTACTATTATGTCTACTGTAGAAAGAAAGCATTATTAGTCTTGTATTTGTTCATAACTGTGAAATATTTGTGTAAAGTATGTTATTTGTTGTAATACATAACTTGTATCAATGTTGTCTCTATATGTATAGTCCATCTGTAGTTATTCACATTATTGCCTTGATAGCCTGTGCAAGACAGATAAGTAGTAAGGGAGACAATTACCTTTTTTGCTTATACATTTATGTGATCACTTGTTTCAAATGATTTTACTGTGTTTGACAACATCTGTTTTCTGTTCTTCCTGTGCAGAGAGAGCTTGTAGAACCTGTCCACAGGGCTGGGAGCTGTTCAACTCCACATGTTACTATTTCTCTACTGAGGGGAAGAGTTGGATGGACAGCCGCAAAGCCTGCCTTGAAGTGGGAGCTGACCTGGTGATAATAGAGAGTGAAGAGGAACACGTAAGTGATAATCTGTGTTTCAACGAGTGAGAGAAATGAGATTTAAGGAGCAGGGACTGAACCGGTGAGCAAGTCAGTGACGGCGTCTGTGGATAGTGCAGACACGGTATTAGTGCATGGGTGAGTTACAGCATGAGTATTATTGGGCAGGTGGGTGAAAAAAGCTAATATTCACTGATTAGCAGCCACAGTATTGTTGCATGTGCTAACATGCTAACATGTTCTCAGCTCATATGTTTGCTCTGTATGTGGTGGGTTCAAAATGTGTCAGTGTGGATTGTGTGTCTCTCAGTATCTCTGTCGGCAGAGTGAGCAGTAAGAGTCATTCTGTGTCTGTGTTCAGGAGTTCATCAACAAACACACGAGAGAAAAATTTTATTGGATTGGACTGAGTGACTCAGAAACAGAGGGGACCTGGCTCTGGGTGGACAGAACCCCTCTGCAGAAAGGGTAAGAAATCTTATAGACATTACATTACATTATTGGTATTTGGCAGACACTCTTATCCAGAGCAACTTACACAGGTTACAGGTATTTACAATGTTATCCATTTATACAGCTGGATATTTACTGAGGCAATTGTGGGTTAAGCACCTGGGCCCAAGCAGCAGTGTCCCAGCAGGGATCAAACCAGCAACCTTTTAGTTATGAGTCCTGCTCCTTAACCCCTATGCTACACTGCCGTCCTATAGACACATCAAGGGAGATAACTACAGGCAGAGGAGAAGCCAGGCATTAAAAATTAAAGTAAAATTACATGTAAAAATTACATTTAAATATATCCTTCTCACAAGCAAGTGATCTACATCCTATCGCCCCACCCATAAACAGGGTGGGGCAATAGGAAGTAGACAGGTTTAGCCGCTAAACCCTCTGATTTCTTATTAACAGTCTGCAGTGCCATACAGTGTGGTAACAGATACAGCACCAGACAGAATGTGACGGAGTCACTGTCTTCCTGCAGACATCAGCAGAGAAACAGGGCTTCTGTGTCTCATTCATTTTCTCTTTTTTTCTCTTCAAGACTCTGGAAGAGTGGAGAGCCAGATAATTATTACTGGAAAGACAGATGGCACTTCGGAGCAGACTGTTCAGTGACTGTGCCTACTGAGAACGTATGGCAAGATACAAACTGTAGTTTTAATATTCGATGGGTCTGTGAGACAGATGCATTGTTCATTTAAACTCTTTTTTTTGTGATAAATTATTCAAAACACAACTGATTAAAAAATGAACCCATACAAAAACATAATTCACTTGTTGTTCCTGTCAAATTGACTGAAGGTAAAACCAGTGCGTGTATCTTTTGAAAAAGACATCTTGGACAATAGATGCATATTGCTGCATATTTTGAAACTGTATATTGTAACATTAAGTAACATAAATTAATTCTACAGACTAATTACTGTAATAATAAAATACACAATTTGATATTTTCTGATAAAATTTCATCATCTGTTAATTTTGTGATCTGTTAACAGAAGGATTTTTTTTCATCTTTATACATGGATGTCGGGTACATTACATCGTATGTAGATACTGTATGTGCTAGAAAAATAGTGACATCATAAATAATAGTCATTTGCCAATCGAGACAATATAAACCTTTCTAAACCACCAGTGCAATGACAGATAAGATAGACAGATATCAATACATATCTCATATTTCCTGTGCTAAATTTCACTTTCTTTCTGTGTCAGAGGAGCATGGTCTATGGATGAGTAGACTCAGTTATGACAGTGTCCAAACTGTAATGATATTCCATAAAGGCAAAGCTGATTGTATTTAGTATCAATTGTCAAAAATGCTTTCAGATACCTGGTTTTGAAAATAAATGTATATATTATATATTTTAAATATACACATTTTATTAAAAAAGCTAAGAGAAAGTGTTTTGAAGACTTTAAATTGGTGGCAACAAGGCTGCACTCAGTTAACTGTGGTGGTTCAGAAACTGCAAGTAGTTGTGGAATATCCTGTTCATAGTGTTGAAAAAATCTCACAGGGGTTTCACAACACTGATGAAACCTTACCCTCTACCATCATATCATAACCGGCATTTTCATTCCATTGAGCACATTCAGATGGGTATATTTACCACCATGCTGTTCTTGTCAAAAACACTATTGAGATTTTGTCTGTACTAGCTGGAGCATAATTCAAATGATTAAATATTTTCCAACATAATCCATGTGCAGCATATTGCTCAGTGATGCTCTCTGCACACAAACACTGTGGTCATCTTTAAAGGGGTCATAGGCAATTTCAGATTTGGGTTATAAAAATATATATGTGTTTTATACATGCATATACACATTTATCTAATATTTGGATCTGTGTGAAATATACATATATAGATTAACATACTAGCATAAATTCGTTTTCACTCATGTTTATGATGTAAAAAAAATCACAAAAACAAACAAAAAATATTGTCAGCAAATGCAATGCAAGTTGTACCAATCATGGTACATAGAAATTAGGTCATATCGCCTAAAACTGTTTTGCTACACCAGTTTGTTTGATGATTTATTTTTTTACCTTGGAAATATGGCATCTGGAAAAAGGTGAACCTCACTCAATTTAGGTACATAGAATGTGAAAAAGCAGTACATTTCAGCTTAAAAACAGAACAGGTGTTCCATGGTGGTGCATGCTGGGACACCTACATATTTTGGGTGGTTTCACGGGAGTGGTGTTTCCAAGCTTCCTCTTTTGGTAGTGTCTGGTAGTTTTACCTTTGGTGTCATTTTTGTAAACTCTTGGACTTTATTACCCTCTTTTGGAATTACCAGTTGCATATTAGGCATGACTCACCAAGACATCATCATGATAGGACTGGGCCTGTGCTAGGAGCAAGAGCTCTTCCCAGCTGAGCCACTCAGGAGCCCACCCTTGGTGGCATTTTGATTAAAATTCTTCAGTCTCATGTTAACTTGTGTAGATTAATCCAGTCATGTATCTACTGTAACACAAATTCACTTGCCGAAAATTTTTAGAATAGTTTTACTGAAAGTGCACTGTTCTCACATACCTGGTAATGTACTTTCATAGAAAATGTGTACTGGAAACTGCTTAATATTCTTTTGAACAACAACTGCCTGTAAAGTAAATTAGAAATGGCTGTTGGGTGTTCAACTGTATTTGCCTAGGCCTATCTTCCTCTAGAAAGGAGATTTTTGGACTTGTGGATACCTAGAAGAAGAGTTTTCATCTTTCATATTCTGAAAGCCAAACATTTGTACATATATAAAACTGTACTGATATGTATATATTTTTTACAATTTTGTATTAATATGTGCATTGTTATGTACATATAAATAAATAGGGTAAACTTTTAAAATATTGAGCAAGTGCATACTGGCAGTGAGACTGTACCAGTATAGAGACTTTTGGAACCGCTTGCCCTGCCCTTTTTCATTGTTATTATCATTTTCATTATTCATGTAAGCATTTGATCAAATGAGTGAGACTGAAATATCAACTGGGAAAAAGGAAATCCAACATTCTCAATGGTACTTCAGCAACCTGAGAGGAAAATCTGGTTTCCAGAGCAGAACTGATGTGGATTTTTTTTTCCCCATGGAAATGCTATATGGAATGAATGCTATATGGAATGAATATGTGTGTGTCTTTATTAGTCACTCATGAAATATCTTCCTATGCCAGTGAGCAAACTGAGTGCTTGCTCATTCTGCTCTCTATGGATGGGTGTGAGGTCACTTCCTATGACATATGACATATGTGTGAACAGAGTGATAAATGTGAATAGTGATATCAGATGTAGAATGATGGGAAATATGCGAGGATTTCAAGTTTAGATTAGAATAAATGGCTGGATTATCACTAGGCTTCATGGATGACGAAAATAAAATTTTGAAAGATCTGCCATAGCATGGATTATGGGCATTTCTGTATAAGGTTTACTCTGAATATACTGTGATTAATCTCAATCTTAATCTTAATGATTTGATCTGAGTGAATCACGTTTATGCTTGATCTTTTACGAGATGATCGTCTTACAAAAGCATATACAAAAAGGTTAGGCTAAGAACAGAGACAATACCAAATTGTCAGTGCTTCGACCACTAGTAGGGGTTATCATCTAACATACAACATTATGCTGAGTGTCATAGTAGGTGCAAGATGGAGTTTGCATGCTATTTACCTCGTAAATATATTTAGACCTTGTACAGATATATAGTATTTAGTATCAGTTATTAGGGTGTGGGGTGCATTTTGAGGAGTTTTCCATCTGTTGGAGAAGATCTGTGGGACAGTGACTTAGTTGTCCTGAATCTTTTTACTCCATACAAGTTCTGCTATCTTCATCTCTCATCTTTACCCTCTGTGCTACATTTCCCCTCCTTCACTTCCTAATCCTGACCTCATACATTTCAGTGACTACCAGACATTACCATACGCAGCTATAATTATTGAACAGCACCCAAGTCAAGTTTAGCCTCTGAAAATGTTCTCACAGCTTCCTGCTGCAGTTTAAAATCGGCAGACTGATTTGTAGCAGTGACAGACACAAAGATTTAAATCTATACATCTATAGCTCATGCTGAGTATGAACCCTGGTGCGAAGCAGAATTGCATTGTTGTTTTTTCCAACCATCATGTTCTCATCTGTCTTGTCATGGAAAGAGGGCATATTTCCGTGAGGTCACCCCTTGTACAAGATACATATAGAACTCTATTATAGACACTTTCATCAGTTATAGAAGGTGTCAGATGAGACACCAGATGTGTGATATTCATTGATGAAATATTCCTCTCTTGTTGAAAACAGCCCCTAGTAGTTGGACTAAGTCTGGAGTTGGTTCAGAAAATTCTTGATGGTGTCAGATATACTGTAAAAGATGTGCCAAATGTCTTGCTTTGGGAGGTTGCTTTTCTCTCTTTCCGAATTAGTTCAGTGGCACTGTTGTTGTCAGGAAGTGAGACGAGCAGCCTGGGGGGCAAGAGAACCTAGTTTCAGGAGTAGAACAAGGCTACATTTAGGCTGTTAGTTGGGAGCAGCATGGCAGAGCGTTCAGGAAGGAGAGGAATGAGAAACAAGAGCGGTCTCGCAAATCTGTTTGAAGGGAACGCTCCTTTGTATGGTGATGGAATAATTTTGTTTGTGGGTGAGTATTGTGTTGTTCGAGGTGTAAAGACGGTGAGAGGGCAGTGACCAGTGAGGCTTCCAGGGGAAGGGAGAGACAGACATGGATTCCCGCACTCACCTGGGGAGGAACTGAAATGCTGGCTGGGGAGAAGAGAGAGCGATTTTGTCCTGGAATCAGATAAGGAGCACAGTGATGGTTGCCCCTATACCAGTATGTGTGTAACGAGGGGTGGTTCTGCTGGGTGTCCTGAGTTTGTGCGCCTGCTTGACAGGAGTCCTGGCAAGCTGGTGTCAGCAGGAAGCAGGAGACTGCAGCTGTCCACCCGGATTCCACGGTGGGAGCTGCAGCTGCGTCTCGCTGAAGAGACTTTTTTCATTTGCAAGGACATCCCAGATATACCTGTATCTCTCTGATCATCTGACTATTACATTTAGTGTGCAGCTCCCTGTACCTTCTGAAAATAAAAGCTGCTTTTTCATTAACTCCCCAAACTGCTTCACAGTTTCCGTCTGCTTTTACCACCAATAGTGGAACTTTAGCTCAGTATTTTCATACTGAGGAATTATTACATTTAATAGCCCACGCCAGATGACGTTTAATGCTATTTCCCTATTTAAAATGAAGACATTCAAAATGAAGAAGTCTACACTAAAAAAAATCCCATGGGTAAATGATGACAGACGCATCTCAAATAGGGGATGCAGAAAAACAGTATACAAATGTAAAACCACAAAAACAGCTGGACAAGCAATAGTCTGCTGGGGGAGAGATGTGAGCCACAGTGGTAACTGTGTCAATGTGTGCGCCCGCTTACCCATAAGGGGGCACTCCATCGCCGGGAGGGGAAGTCGCCGCAGTAGGGCATGGGAACACGAGGAGGAAAGAACGGCGGGGTTACTGCAGTGAATGCCTCGATAACTGTCATGAATTGCCTTTTTGAATTTTAAAAAACAAATGAAAATTAAAGCCTCTTTGATCGCTCCTTACCTGTGTTTGTGTGATGTCATGCTGACGAGTGGTGATCCCGTGGTGGGGAAGGTCGAGGTTGTCTGGGTCGTGGCGTTGCCTTCTGGCCTCTGGCATTTTGTTTATAGAACACTGAAAACAGGTAAAAAGCATCTCTTTTTTATAAAATTAGTAGCACTTTAACAAGGATTAACATTTCTGATACCCACCTCTTCCTTTCTCTGTACATCAGGATGAATGAGCAATCCACTGACTCTGCCTCCCCCCTCAGTGTGTCTGTGGACCAGCAATAAGGTCGCATGTGCAAAACAGATATTTTTGCACCCATAGTCCATATACTTTCCTCATGTGACCCTCTCTAGTATGTACATCTATATGTGTTACAACGTAGTTGAATATATTAAATATATTAAATATGTTGGTTGTTACCATCAAAGTGGCGTTGGCAATAGCAGGTTCAATTTACTGCTATGTATCTTGAGAATGGGAAAGTTTAAATGATAATTAATAACGGACACTGTCCTTTTGATGGGACGTTTGATCAGATTTTATTTCTGATTTCATACAGTCCCTGAACAACTCGCAATACATCACAGGGCCATTAACAGCAATGATCACTGTAAAACCCACTGTCAGGTTGAACTTTCTTGATATTATATGAACCTAGCTGGCTTTAAACCCATGACCCTCCTTTGTTAGCACAGACACTGTGCACACAGGACCACTGATCAAAAAATAAAAATAAAAGTGTTGTGTCTTTCCAATCTGTGTTTAAAAATGATATTGACAAAATGAAGATATTTCTTCATAAATGTATGACCAAAGGGACTTGAGACCAGCTTCCTCCCCCAGAAAACTTCCTGTTCCATGAGAACAGCTTCTTTTTTGAGCTCATATATAGTAGGCTGCAAAGACACCTACAGATCACACATCAGTGATATACAGAGGGCAGACAGAAAGATCAGAATCAGCTCTAGCCCTCATTGGTGGTTCAGACAATGGCTACATCTACATCATCGCAAGATTCAGAGGGCATATACGCTGGACTTGCCTGCTCAGACCGCAATGTGTACTGCACAATGGGCCACACCTCACCAACAGCTCAGCACACAGGTAAGAACAACTGTACATTATATTCCAGAGAGCATGTTGATGCATTTTTAGATAGTGTAGTCATGACAGAGTTATTTAAACCCTGCTAATGCCTATGATCACAGGGAAAAGTGGACACAGCTCACATTCCTGCAGAATGGTTGCAGTGTGTCTGGGAATTCTGTGTGCTCTCCTGCTGGCTAGCATTACATCCCTGTGTGTTTACTGTGAGTATGACATACTGTCAGCGTCTGTGTGATTACTGTGAGTATGACATACTGTCAGTGTCTGTGTGTTTACCGTGAGTATGACATACTGTCAGTGTCTGTGTGATTACTGTGAGTATGACATACTGTCAGTGTCTGTGTGATTACTGTGAGTATGACATACTGTCAGTGTCTGTGTGTTTACTGTGAGTATGACATACTGTCAGTGTCTGTGTGATTACTGTGAGTATGACATACTGTCAGTGTCTGTGTGATTACTGTGAGTATGACATACTGTCAGTGTCTGTGTGTTTACTGTGAGTATGACATACTGTCAGTGTCTGTGTGATTACTGTGAGTATGACATACTGTCTGTGTGTTTACTGTGAGTATGACATGTCAGTGTCTGTGTGATTACTGTGTGTAATACTTGCAGTACTGAAAATAAGCATGTCTGCAACTGTGTTTCAATGCACATTCCCTTCATGCTACAGTCATTATGTCTCAGAAGTTTTCACCAATGAATAGAAATCTTGAGGACCTCAAGGCCAGTTACATCTCCCTGAATAAAGACAAGAACCAGCTACAGAGTGAATTCAGTACATTGACCAAAGACAAAGACCAAATACAGAAAGACTACACTTCCCTGGCTAATGACAAGGACTGTCTACAGAAGGACTATATTTCCCTGGCTAAAGACAAGGTAAAGCTACAGAAAGACTACATTTTGCTGGCTAAAGACAAGGAAGAGCTACAGAAAGACCACATTTCCCTGGCTAAAGACAAGGACCATCTACAGAAAAGCTACATTTCTCTGGCTAAAGACAAGGAAGAGCTACAGAAAGACTACATTTCCCTGGCTAAAGACAAGGACCATCTACAGAAAGCCTACATTTCGCTGGCTAAAGACAAGGCAACGTTACAGAGAGACTACAACACTCTGGCTAAAGACATGAAAAATATACAGACAAATCATATTTCCTTAGATAAAAACATGCAGAATCTAGAGAAAGACTACATTTCCCTGACAAAAGACAAGGACCAACTAGAGAAAGGCTACAACACCCTGGAAAAAGGCAAGGATGAGTTACAGAGAGACTATAACAGCCTGACTAACAACAAGAACCAGCTGCAGAGCGATTACAGCATCCTCGCTACAGAAAAAGACCAGCTGCAGAAACATTACATTTCCCTAGCTAAAGATAAGGATCAGCTGCAAAAAGACTACATTGCATTAACTAAAGACAAGGACCAGCTACGGCAAAATTTCAACACACTGTTACAAAAATGCCCCCATCTGGATCGATGCTGTCCTCTCGTACCACAGAGTGAGTGGCTCACAATGCCTGTTCAAGAGCAAATAATCGGGGTGCTTTATTGGTCTTGTATATGCAAGCTATAATCTCAGTGTATAGTTAGTTGTTAATAAATAATATGAATCAATGCTGTCACTATATAAATAGTTGCCATTTAGACCACTGTTCACAGGGCACATAAAACCTGTGCAGTGACCGAGTATTGTGTGCAAGCAGTTTTGTCATTTTGGGACAGGGCTTAGAGAGTGTGGGGTCATGTGACCATTAGCTTTGGGGTGCTTATTCCCAGCAGAATGGCCAATTGTGATTGTTTTATGCTGCTTAAATAGGACCTATAGAAAGTTGCCCTCCTCCATTTATAGCCTATGGAAGAGACAGCAGTGAGGGAGATTTAAAAAAATTTTGCCTATAAATTTATATGATTGCTTCAGATTATTTTGTTTACTTCTGGGTTTGAGATAATCTTTTTTGTGTTCTGTTCTGTTTGTGCAGAAAGAGTTTGTAGATCCTGTCCAACAGGCTGGGAGCAGTTCAACTCCCAGTGTTACCACTTTTCCACGGACAGGAAGAGCTGGAAGGACAGTCGCAATGATTGCCTTAAGCAGGGAGCTGACCTGGTGAAGGTAGAGAGCACAGAGGAACAGGTAGGATACTGTGTGACTCAATGAGTGAGTGTGTGAGTAAACAAGTAAATGGGTGAAGCCAACAGCTGACACTGAATATGTGAGGAAGCTAAAGAACTGACAGCCGGTGGATACTATGTGAATGAATTAGTGAGTTGGGCAGGTGGATGAGAAAAGCCAATATCAACTGATTAGTAGCCACAGTATTGCTAACTTTACTGACATGCTAACACAAAATTGGCCCATGCTATGGGATGTTTGTTTGATCATTTTGCCTTCATTGTAGCTAATTTAGTAGTGTGATCTGGCTCATGTTGTTGCTCTGTATGTGACAGATACAGAATGTGTCAGTGTGGATTGTGTGTCTGTCAGTGTCTCTGTCAGCAGAGTGAGCAGTAAGAGTCATGTGTCTGTGTTCAGGTGTTCATCAACAAACATACAAAAGAAGAAAATTACTGGATTGGACTGACTGACTCAGAAACAGAGGGGACCTGGCTCTGGGTGGACAGAACCCCTCTTCAGAAAGGGTAAGAAATCTTACAGAGGGAAACATCTTACCATTAAGGGAAATAACTAGAAAGATTGAGGAGAACCCAGGCATACAACAACATGAATCACACATACAAGTGATTTGCATGCTACAGACCCATCCCCTTCATGGATTCCTGCAGCTGTATAGTTGGTCACACTTTGGCATAAGTTATATCTCTCTATGCATGATTTATTAGCTTATTACTGCCCCCCAGGTTGTCCATATGTTGGATGTGTTTTAAATGCTGTACAATCCAATATAGACACAGAGACGATTCCTCAGTGATTAATCCTCTGAATTATTATTCACAGTCTACTGTGTCATACAGCAGAGTAACAAAGACAGCAATAAGCAGAGGATGAGAAGGAATCACTCTCCCTGTAGGTGAGTCTAGAGAAGTAGAGCTTCTGTATCTCATTCAATCTTTCTTCTTTCTCTTCCAGATTTTGGAGGCCAGGAGAGCCAGATAATTGGAATCCATACTGTGCAAATGCAGACTGTGTAGTTACTGTGCCTGCAAATTTTCCATTTGAACAGTGTGTATGGAAAGATGCAAGCTGTAGTTTGACCATGCGGTGGGTCTGTGAGACAGAGGCACTGCTCTCTTAATAACATTTTATATGATAAAATGAAACTGAAGGAAAACAAGTTAACCCATATCTAAAAATAATTTGGTTGTTCTAGTTAATTTGACTGAAAGTTAGATGTGTGTATATCAGATGAAAAATATGTATCTGCTTGCTGCATATTTGAAACTATAAATGTAACTGTAAACTGATAAATAGTAAATGAAGACATTGTAATCATAAAATATCTAATCTGATCTTCTGTGATCTGGTGGCAGAAGCTGATGTTGATCACCATAGCTCCTTTATACTAATGAACAATTTGCTTCAGCTACACTGTCTCCCTACCCTCTATTTTTCTAATTTTCTTTTCTTACCACTACTTTTATACTTACGTGGCAGAGCCATATAGAGGATACAAGTTATCTTAGTAACTAGCTCATTGATGCAAGCACTTTGCTGCAGAGATTCAATATCTGATATGTTCATACATGTAATTCATAAAGGCATTATGTAAACAGTGTTCCATTACTACTATGCATAATCTGTGCACCTGTATATAAACAACATGTGCATTCTTTATACTGTAAATTGTTTCCAATTTTAATGTTTCTTGTTTTATTGTGGCTAATAGACCTTCGTATCATTATTCATTTCAAAAACCGCACACATACATTACCATAGCATTCAAAGCCAGCTGTGAAGGCAGTAATGCTTGCATAAAGTTTTCACGTCTCCACTGGATGTTGTGTCATATTTCTAACCAATGAGTTCATTCAGAGCTCAGTCAGCTGCACACAAATGTGTCAACTGAGCCAAACTGTTCTGCTGCAGTCGACTGACCCCCTTCATTATGGGCCATGACTCAACTTGAAAAGCCCTAGGCCTTGCTGTAGGGCTCAGCCTGCGCTTTGAACAACCGTGTGTGAGAAACAACTGATCAGGGTCAGGGTACTGACACAGAGGTGGGGAATTGGGAAATACAAGATGAAAGGATAGAGATGAAGAGTATGGAGACTTGTATGGAGAAAAAGGAGAGTTATTCAGACCAAAAACACTATAAGAAAGGCAACCTTAATCCATAGTATTTCATATGGAATAAAATATACCATTTCATGGTATTTCACATTTTAGTGGATTTTAGTCAATCATGAAGCCTGGTGTTAAGTCTTCATACATCTCTCATCACTTCCACTCTATTCAGAAATATGTCATATGTCACTGGAAATGACCTCACACCTATTGATAGAAGCTAGAATGTACCAGCACTAAATTTGCTCAGTAGTGTAGGAAGTTGTCTGCTAAATGTGTGATGTGCTAGAACTGCTTAGAATTACCATGAAATTCCACACCGGTTTTGAACTGGAAACCATATTCCCCTGTCAGGGTGCTGAAATACCAATGAGAATGCTGGATTTGTTTTTTTCCCATTCATCTCTCAGCCTCCCTCATTTGGTCAAATGTTTACATTTAACAAAACTAAGAAAAGGACAGGAGCATATTTCAGATTGAAATCAAGCAATGATTTTATTCTTTGCACAACTCATCTACTGACTAATTGTATTTTCACTCGCTAATTCACTCAATTTCCATAATGGACACAGTTCCCACATGTTGAACACAGTGCATTTTCCACAGAACATCAAGAAAAACTAGAAGACCCAGGGCTACTTGGGGGAAAAAAAATATTCCCAGACCCTGGAAAGAGTAGGGTTAAAGGTGGAGTGGCAGGAAAAATCTATCAGTTCATTGTATCAGCTTGAGTCTAGAAGACTAGACAGCAGTTTGTGGGATGGAATGGTAGGCTCAGGCTGCCTACAATAGGGGTGAGTATCATACACACAAAAATACATAAAATCATTTAATTCTTCATGCTTTTGCCCCTTCATACAATTCTAATTTGGAATTGCAGGGTTCCACCAGACACCAAAGGAAGAAGTGTCAAAGCAGTGAAGACATGACATCTTAGTTTTATCTAATTCAAGAACAGGACATTTGTGTTAATTTATAGAATATTATAGTATGCAGATGAGGGACTATGATCTTGTGTAGAGTGGTTCTATACGGATTGCTGTCTCTTGTGCACATGCCTTTAGGTTGTGCTCAGCCTACAAATACTTTCACATATTCTGTGACCACACACCTATGAGAAATTTTATATGTATGCAATGTGAACAATAACCCTAAAACCACAATGTGCAACTGCAGTAGTAAAGATTAATGAGGAACGATGAGTTTTGACTAATAAATTTATTGGCCCAAAATGTAAAACAATGTACATGAAAAACACACAGTATGACGAGTCAACACAGAACTGCAAGACAGCTGTATGCAAATGCTGCGCAGGAGGTCGTACAATGAAACACTTCAAACCATTGCTATTTTCCCTATTCCTATACCCAAACAAAGGAAACCCTAAATCCTCAAAGAAAGTGGAGTGGAGTCCCAGGGAACAATGTCACGCTATCACAACAATAAAGTAATGAAAGAATAATAAATGCATTCTTCCTGCATTGTCTTGTAGGTGCACCACACCACACCATACCAGATGGATGCTGGCAAGTGGGGAATGCATAGGCTATTGCATTCCCTACTGTTCACGTTTGAATGGTGTTCCAAGAGCTTTAAGTTGCTGCCAATTAAATTCACTTTTGAATGACACCAAATGACTATGCTGCACATGAAGGTGATCGAATATGCCATTTAGCTATGAGGTCACAGTTTATGTGCAGCTGTGCTGCATGACCTGTTTGCCAGAGACCATGGGGTGGCAATCAGTGTGTTGTGTCTGCACGGCAACTAAGAAAAGCACTGTTCCTTTATTGCATCCAGTGAAAAACACATGCATTCCTTTGGGAATTCAGGTAGGAGATGTGATCCTGTGACCCACACAAAGCATTCATTATATAGTAAGTGCACATTCTGCTATGCAGTACTAGTCATCTTTCCAGTAATAATTATCTGAATCCAGTAATTTGAATCCTGGATAATCCAGTGATCTGGCTTTCCAAACCTAAAATATGGAAGTGGATCTGTCTATCACTGTAGCATCATACAGGGTTGAACCAACCCTTAGTGGGTGACAAGTCCCACCGTGCTTTTCACGTTCCCACTGCTGCAAGAGACCAGGAACAGTTGTAACTATTCAGTTCTAAATTCATGACTGAGGTATATGAATTAAGGAAGAGTGATTTTATATCCAGATATTCATGAATAATCTTTGTCACAGCAGCTTTCAAAGTGTTAGATTTTGTATACATCATTCACTGCAGGATATCATCACTCCAGCATTTGTTCAAGGTGAGAACTCGGGCATCTCAGTAGAATCGCAGTTTCATATGGGCTGGAGCAGTCCTGTCTCTATATGTGCTAATTTAAGAGAAATAAGTTGGCCTGTCACCTCAACCAGAGTGATGTGTTGTATTAGAAAACAGCACTGGTGAGAATATTTCAATTTAGTAACATTTGAAACTTAGCATTTTAAATATTTGTATGCAAATTTTACATACAATTTACAATACATGACAAGACGCAGGACACGATGGCGGAATGGTCAGAATGTTATTATCATATCTAGTCCGTCACACTGACTGGAAGACATAGTGACAGTGGACACAGTCAATATAGAATATTGATATATATATATCTGCATTTCACAGTACGAATTATGAAAAGATTTATGAATCAGAGCACTTAGACCATTAACCTCACAGACACACTTCCTGTAAGAGCAATGTGTTTTCACCATGCAGAGTAACTGCAGAGTCTGCATTTCAGAACCATCTACAATTGTTCCAGTACTGATAATCTGGCTCTCCACATAAATCAGATTTATCTGTCCTGCTCCCGGCCTTCTGTGTGAGGTTTAGCTCACTGTCCAGTGCACAGAGCAGCAGGATTCAGCTTGATGCTTAAGCCTACTAGCCAAAATCAAACAGCCTGATGAACCATGCGCTGTAGGTGTATACATTTTGCTCATCCATAAAGCTTGGTGTTTACTTATTATTGAGTGTTTGCAAATTCACCATATGAAGGTTAATGTTAAAATAATAATGTAGTACTCTGTTTAACATGACATTGTTTAACAAGTGTGAAAAATGAAATGAAATGAAAATGGTACACAGTGACTGATCTGATGCCCATGCCCATTTTTACAGGCTGGAATAAAGAAAAACTTGCCTAGCTCACTACTCCCTGCAGACATCTATTCAGGTTCATATCAGACAACGCATTTACATGTCAGACAGTTCGGCTAGTAATTCACAGAAATAATAATCTGTGGCATCAGCTACCATAGAATTGTGAGAAAAGTCAAACTACAGGATTCTACTAATAAGAAGGGAGGAGCTAACCCTAACCCTACCCTAACTCCAGCTCTGTATTGGATACCGAGGTTCCCTGAAGTACACTATATATATATACAATATTTGGCCACACCTGTTTTTCAGGGTTTGGGCTAGGCCCCTTATCTCCAGTGAAGGGGAATCTTAATGCTTCAGCATACCAAGACATTTTGGACAATGCTATGCTTCCAACTTTGTGGCAACAGTTTGGGAAAGGCCTTTTTCTATTCCGACATGACTGTGCCCCAGTGCACAAAGCAAGGACTATAAAGACATGGTTTGATGAGTTCGGTGTGGAAGAACTTGACTGGCCCGCACAGAGCCCTGACCTCAGCCCCATCGGGCACCTTTGGGATGAACTGGAAAGGAGATTGCGAGTCAGGCCTTCTCGTCCAACATCAGTGCCTGACCTCATAAATGCTCTACAGAATGAATGGGCACAAGTTCCGACTGAAACACTCCAAAATCTTGTGGAAAGCCTTCCAAGAAGAGTGGAAGCTGTTATAGCTGCAAAAGGGGGACCAACTCCATTTTAAAGTATATGTATTTGAATACAATGTCATTGCAATGTAATGGTCAGGCGTCCAAATAACTTTGTCCATATAGTGTAGCACATACAAACTTTTTTCTCATCTGAGCCCCAAATGACTCTCATTTGAAAAAAATATGTACCCTTTATACAAGTCAAATAAGAGAGAGGGGTCACAGATTCACAGAGTAAAGTATTTCTTTGTAATGTGGAGTTTATTGCTGACTCTCTGTAGTATGTGTTAAAGACACCATGGAACAAGATGGTGACACCATTTGCAAGAGACACATGGGAAATGCTGCCATCCTTCTATATGAGTGAATTCTCTTTGTTTTCAGTCAGCACCTTTATGCAGTGCCTGGAATACAGTCTCTACAGGTACCTGCTAGCTCGTATTGTAATTTCTGCTTGAGCTGACAAGGCAAAAGCTTACTGAAATGTCCCAAATGTCCAAGTTTGGTTCAGGTGATACAGTCAGATTGTGCTTCTGGCATATATACAAGTGACGTTGGACACCTCCAAAGAGTGACCATGGAAAATTTATGCAGAATTCATTTTATACTCTGCTGTCACAAAGGAGCACGTCCACAGCACTTTACAGACCTGCTACTCTATCCATTGGTTGTAGCATAGATGCAAAATATTAAAAGACATTATCAGTGATGCCTGCAGCTAGCTGTGTTTAAAGTCTCACAAGGGTATTTTTGCAGGGCACAATATGGACATGTGGGCGGCAGCGTAGCATAGTGGTTAAGGAGCAGGACTTGTAACCGAAAGGTTGCCGGTTCAATCCCCGCTGGGACACTGCTGCTGTACCCTTGGGCAAGGTACTGAACCCACAGTTGCCTCAGTAAATACCCAGCTGTATAAATGGATAACATTGTAAAGAACTGTAACCTATGTAAGTAAGCTTTGGATAAAAGCGTCTGCCAAATGAATAAATGTAAATGTAAATGGTGTCAGTGGAGTGTTGATGGCATAGATTAGGGAGGAAAAGGCAGAATCACAATGGCTGGGTTTTCAGTCTCCCATTGTCCATGTAACCGTCTAAACTGGTCAGCAATCCATCCAATCTTCCTTCCACCAAAGTTAATTAGGGCCAATGAAAAGAACCAGTGTTCAGACAGGCTGCAGCAAGAAGTACTTGTGATCTTGTTGTTCTGATGGCTGCATGCACCTCATTTCACCACTGGAGGGCAGTAAGGAAAAGAGGCTTATTTTGATGTTAATTTAACATTAATTTACACAGTCAGCTGACCACACATCCTTGAACTTTGCTTCTGTGATGGAGGAGTATGGGAGTCAGCAGTGGTCTCGGTAACAAGATATGTGCAAACAATATACCAACTAACTAAATATATCAAATACATGTAAAATGTATTTAATTACAAAATTACAATTATTATTTTTCAAATACATAAAACACATTTGTAAGAGCTCCCCACATGGAAACAGTGTAACAAAGATTGTTTTTCCCCAGTTTCCTTTAAGTGCAATATGTTTTACCAACAAAATATGTGGTGACAATCTCTGTCAAATTTGCTTTTTTCATATCATAAATGATTCATAAATGAAAAAAAAAAATGTTTTGCATCAATTTTCTTTCAGTGCAACTTAAGGTAGTCAGTACAGTGGCAAGTGCTCACCATTGCATTAGATTCTTTCAATAAACAACATTACATTTTCAGTAAAGCAAGAAACTTATAAATAAATTGTAGGATCAAACCTGTTCTATTGGGAGAGAGGAAGTGAGGAAAGAACGGAAGTGTGACTTTTGGCAGTTTTTTGGGTTCAAACCTTGTGAAAGAGGAGAGCCGATTGGCATCAGTGATGTTACCTGTCAAAAGCTTCGTCAAAAGACAGGAATATAACAAACCTTGATTCCCACTTGCAACTGTCTTCTTTCTGAGTTTATACAGAGATTGTCAGGTACAGAAATCATCAAAAAGTGGCAAAATAGCTGACCTTAAAAACTGTTTTTTATATTTATGGTGTGTTATATACCGTCATATTAGTCCAGCCTCAGTATAAGTAGCATAGTTTTGCGATCATTAAAATGTAAATTCAAATGATTTCACCTTAAAGCAAAGTTTGCAAGTAATTTTGTGATGTTCATGAATACATTTTTCCCTCTTTGCGACAGGGTGTGGTTAGCCACCTAATTACTGCAGTAGATAGCAAAGTGAAATAATTTACCAAATATAACTGTTTCAAGCCAATCATATGATTACAATATTTACTTCACTGTCTAGCTTGTCTAAACAGACAAGCCTCTGCAAGTAAGCCTGTATCACTAATTCATGCAGCATGCAACATGCAACATGTGTATTTTAGAAATAAAAATGCACTTTTTTCCCAAGCATTTTTAGGTATTTTTTCAAGCCTTTCAGATACAAACTACAAATATTTCAAATTAATTAAAATCCAGTACTCTGTCCCAGCTCTGTCTGTAATGTGAGATTAATCACCTTCCATGCAGCAGTTTAATATGCCTGTCTCAGCATCACTAATTAAGGCCAAATTTCCTTTTGGAGTTCTATATTTACATGTGTCACGGCTCCTGCCATATTTACAGCACTGCTGATACCAGGTTGCAGGGGCATGCTGCCTCTCTTGTGGCTTTTGTGCTGTTCAGCTTCTGTGGCTCGGCACTTTTTCCATGGGTGTTTCTATTTGTTTCTATTCACCACATCAGAAACTCTGTGCCTGCCTGTGTAGCACATTGTGCTCCTTGCTGTGTTCTCTCCATGCAGTCTGACTGTTGACTTTTTTTTTTTGCCTTTCAATCTTCCAATGCCTACATTGTCCGCAGTGACTTCTGCTGTTGCATCACTATACAGTCTTGCCTGTTGCGTACAGTGCTGACTACTGGTTAAACACCATAATGTAAATGTTTCTTGCAAACACCAGTACATTACAAAAGTCTACTGTTTAAAAAACAGAAGTATAAATCCACCAGTTGGAAAGATCAAGACTAGGAAATTACCTGGGATATTGGAGAACCCTGTATACTGAAGTGTCATGGGATCATTAATGACTGCAGCAATACAGACCCTCAATTGAACTCATCCAAAAATGGCATCTCGTGTCTCCTTCACTGGTATTAGTGCTTGCTCCAGAAGGAAAACTGCAACCTGATGACCCAGCAACACCACTTGCAGAAGGCAACCTTGTTTCCATGAGAGCGCTCCTCTCAAAGTGCTTGAAGGCAGTCACTGCACCTGTGCATCCAGTTCTTACTCTCAATAGAGAAACAGTAACACTGGGTGTTAAACTGCTCCCGGTCCTGTGGACAGGGCATACACACTTTCTGGAATGAATAGGCAACTTTGGAGTCCCTATAACATAAAACCTATGACAGTATACTTTGAAATAAGACTACACACATTACTAAATCAAAAACCATTAACATCTCACCCCTGTCTACTTCCTTTTTCAGATTAGAGACACAGTAGTGCCACTTACTTTGTGAGGGGACATTATTGACACTGCATCAAAGTCTTTCCATAGGTTGTCCTTGTCTGTTGTAGTCTGCAACACCACCATTAAAGTAACGTGCCAGATTGGCAGTTTTTTTCCTTTCTTCATGAAACAATTCTTCCAGTTTCTTCCTCTCTTCTGAAATCTTTCTCCTCTCTTCCACTAAGGCTGTGTAGTTTCTCTGTAGCTGGTCCTTGTGTCTGGTCTGGGTGCCGTAATTGACTCTGAGCTGCTCCAGATTGCTCTCCTTTGCAGAGTAGTTCTGACATGGAGAGCAGCCCTTGATGACTGTATATGCAACATGTGAGGGAGATAGATTTCAGGGAAATAGAAGCAGCAGCAGCATTGACAGAATGAGATACCACAGGATAAAACAATGAATTAGCCAAAATAGCATCCTGCCAAACAATCAATGACATTGACAGTAATGTATACTGAGACACAAACACAACAGATGCTAATATTTAAATGTCTGTACAGATTTTTATTGCAGCTTAATTAAAAAATCTGTCATTTTTTCAGACATTTATCAATGAGAATGGCAAAAAATGGGGACAAATAGCTTTATCAATGTTAACAGTGAACAAATATAATTGGTAAAGGAACACGAATCACACTCACATTAAACACAGATACAGAGACCATACTCACAGTGGACACACAGGGATATGATGGGAGTCAATAAGAGAGAGCACAGCTGTCCCAGACACTGCAGCCACTCTGTGGGGATGTGAGCTGTTGTCTGTGAATGTATATTAGAGGGGATTAAACTGTGGGGTGCTGAATGCAAACCACAACACAAAAATTCTCATGAGTTTTTCCACAGATTAAGGCTAAATGTCCATAGGGTTTGTAACAACCAATAACTGATGATGTAATAATCTTTTATAATACAATACATAATAATATCAATCTAATAAAACCAGAGAGTGTAATAAATTCTGGATAATGTAACCTTGTTGAAAGGATAACAGTAATAAGAATAATTACATTATCATGGGAGGAAATAAATAATGTAGTAACTTATAAAAAATCATTGAGTGTATGTTGTGAGTGAGTGTAGCGAAGGGTGAGAGCAGTCACCCCACCCGGCCTCAAACCCAGGTTTACGGGGTACCAAACATGCAACATTTACCGCAACGCCAAAGAGCCAGGCTTGTTGGTATGGCAGTCAGAGCGCATACTCAACTGTAGTGACGGCACTCCGTCACACTGCCCTCCCCTTCGGGAAGCGCGCCCATGCGCTTCATGCACCATGGCGTCCCTCACGGACCCCAGAGATGGGTGAAGCACTGGTGAGTGGGGCACCCTGGGATGGGAGAAGTACGGCAAGAGAATGAGTGAAGGACGCCATGGTGCATGAAGCGCATGGGCGCGCTTCTCGAAGGGTGGGGTGACTGCTCTCGCCCTTTGCTACGGTGAGTGATTTGTGAGTTTTTAAAGTAACACAATATGGTATAAGTCAAATAGTTGGTGCTTGAACTGCAGGTACATTAGTTACAAAAATCATAAAATTATTCAATGTGTCAAAGGGAACAGTGTTGAAAATGCTGACAGCATACACCCAACAAAGAAAAACTGCATCAGAGAAGAGGAACAGTGGTCACAAGTCAAAGATTACAAGCAGGATTAAATGGACTCAGGATACCCATACAAAAAATGAAATATATTGTATACTGAGAAATGTTCAGCCCAAGAGTATATTACAAATACATTTAAAACTTATTAATACAAAGCAAAAATATATTGCAGTATACCAAAATGGCAAGAATTTACATTGTTTTAGCTTCAGCTCATGCACAGATGGTTGGAGTTTCTCCTTATGAATTGTCTGGTACATAGCAGAATTCATACTTCCTTCAATGATAGCAAGTTGTCCAGGTCACTTTTGTCTGTCCATAGAATATTATCCAAAATTTTTTCTTGGTGAGCAGTGGTTTCTGTCTGGCTACTCTTTCAACGAAGCCCATTTTTGCACAGTCTCTTTCTTATTGTTGAGTCATGAACACTGATTTTAGCTGATGCTATAGAGGCCTGTAGTTCTTTGGAGGTTTTTCTGGGATCTTTTGAGACTTCCTGGATGAGGTGCCACTGTGCCCAGGGAGAAATTTTGTCAGGTCAGCCACTCCTGGGAATATTGACCATTACTCCAAGTCTTCTCCATTTGGAGATATTTGCTTGCACTGTGGTTCAGTGGAGTCCAAGAACCTCAGAAATGGCTTTGTAATCCTTTCTAGACTGCTATATCAACAAGTTTTTTCTCAGCTGGAATTTCCTTTGTTCATGTCATTGTGTGCCTGTAGAATCTTTGTGGTGACTACTTCAATATATGTGCTATTTAAACTCAACGGGGCTGGTTGCAATCAAGCCTGCCTGTGTTCAATCACCCGAATCTAATTATCAGCTAAAATTTTGTTGATTTCCTTGTTTCAAAACTAAGGAGGCAATTACTTTTTCACAGGGGTAATACGGATAATTGGTGACTTTTTCTATTAAATTAATGAAACGATGATTTAAAAACTGCATTCTGTGTTTTCTCAGGTTTCCTTTGTCTAATATTTACTTGTATTTGATGATATGAAACCATTCAGTGACAGAAACGTGCAATAAAAGAAATCAGGAATGGTGCAAATACTTTTTCACACCATGTCTCTCATGGTTCTCTTCAGTGCTATCTTGTGATCTGTGAGTGTAAACATATCATCATTTAAGATGAAAGCGGAAGCTGCATCTAGAGAAGAGGAAGTTAACAGTGGCCACGAGATTCCTTGAGAGATCTTAGTTAACATAGCTTCATTTTGATGCAGTGTAGTGTATTAGTAGTGTATTAGTATATTGAGAGTATATTGAAAAAAGCCTAAACACCATTAACATTGATCAAACGCCCTCCATGTACGTATCTTCTTAACCTGGAGTATTACGGGTTCATAATACACCCTCTGTATATGTATTGTCTTAAACTGGAACATTGTGGGTTCAATCACCAGTCAGTTATACCATAAACTTTAGTGTGCATGTTTACCACTCATTCTGTTGCTTGCCATAGCAATTCACAGAAAACATGATTTTATAAGTAGCCAAGCTTGAGCGCAGTGTCCATTGTTGTTGTTGTTATTATTTATTATTGAAGTCATTATCAAGATTTGAAGCAGGAAAGTAAATCTCATGTCTGCTCACGTCTGCAAATACAGACCTAGAAAATATTGTAGAATAACTGTTGGCCTCAAAATATCCATGTGACTGACCTGCTGGGCTGCAGTGCACCGCTGTGTGGAGAGAGAGGTGGATGGTGGGGATTGGGAGGTTTAGGATCATTTAAGTGCCATATTGCCATTTCCTTCCAAATGGGATCTGGATTCAGATGAAATGAAATTTTACACTCTGTGATTGTGTTGGTTTTGCATTATGAGAGTGGAAGCTTTGCCATGAAGTATATTGACTTGCAACATTCACATAAATTCAAAGTCTGCAAATATTTTTCACCATTTTTATCCTTGATCACTCATTTATACGTTTGCATATTTCCTGGCTGATGCTTTGGCCAGGGGTTCTAATATTTTTCATTGTGACATCTTTGTATTCTTCAAGGTGGTTGTAATTTTTAATTAAACCAAGATTAAATCAGGCTACAAGAGTCCTAAAATAAAAAAAGGTGAAAATATGAAATATAAATCTGATCTCTTTGTATTTTTATCAGCTATCAATTTTCTGAAAATTAATTACTTCACTGCCCAATAGTTGCTGAATGTCACCTTGACTTCACTCACAGCAAACATTTACTCACCTGTGGTCTCACCCCTCAAGTTTTTCTTGCACTTCACCTGTGAGTGCGATACAGCCTCAGCCACTGGAGCTAATGATGCAGACTGCAGCAACCTCACCCAGGATGAGAGATAAAGGAGGTGCAGAATTTGTAAGGGAAGGGAGTAGACAAATCCTCGGATTAAGTGTTTGATCTCTGAGCATGGAGAATGGATGGTGGAATATTTCAGATGTATTGATTTTAACGGATACACCAACACTGCATAAATTTTGTTCATTGCAGGTCTAGTGTTACCAGTTCAGCTCTTGATTACTGTTTTCTGTATTTCAGCACAAATGTGCAGCCCGGCACAGACAGGGCTCCCTGATGGGATATACAGGAAACACCAATGTGCAAGTGTCTTAATAGGGCCACCGTGAGTCACTAGAACAGCTTCCAGTGTCTGGACTCTGGAACTCAATTGGAGTTATGCAGCTCTGCATTCTTCCATGAGAAATCCTATTATCTGGTGTTTTGTTGATGGTGCTTATCAATGCTGTCTCAGGCACAGCTCCCAAATCTCCTGTTGCGATCTGGTGACTGAGATGCCCATAGCATATAGTTAGTGTTGTTTTCATGCTCATCAAACCATTCACTGAGTGATCACTTAGGATGATACTGAATACAGTTAATTAATTACAAGGTGAAACATTGTTCAGCAGCCTATTTGTGGCAGGAGATGGTAATGAAAATAATGAGACATTGTGTGTGGCTGGTTGGCTGGCTAGTTAACTTATCCGTGCCCTGCAGGTCTCTCAATGCAACGAGGGATGTTTCCATGTTGTTCCACAATTTATGAGTAAGATGTTGAATAAGTACTTATGGGTGTGACTTCAAGTAACATCCCAGACGGTGTGTCATACCATTGTGCTAAACCCTAAAATTTATCCCAGGGCTGTGTTCTATGGAATGAAATTATATCTCTCGCCAATAGATGTCGCTCTATTGCACATGATATTTTTTTCTCTCAACCATTCCTGCTGTTGGGGCACCACTGTGTGGCAGGAAAATTAAGCTTCCTGTCCCAGTCTGCATTTACTGCTCTTCAAATACGATGATTTACTGATTTCATATCTTTATTTCCTGATCCTGTGTTTTACTGACTTTGAAAAAGATTAACTGGATCCCTTTGTCCAAGCTGTTCCAGAAAAACAGATAGACAAGGTGTGCCAGCATGTATTTCCCAGTGTGAGTCTGACCCTTCAGTCAACTGTCTCAAAAAATCCTGTGAATATATACACTGTCTTTCCGGACCATATTGTGTACAGCACTGTCTGAAAGACATCACACAGCTCAGCACACAGGTAAGAACTTGTGTGCAGTAGAACTGTAGAGATACATTTATTAGGGTTTTATGAGGCTTAGGGGTCATGGCTTTAATGATGTAAGCGCCGCACCAGGGCTGCAGGGTGGGACCTGTATCCTGATTGTTAGAGCAGGTGCAGATGGAGAGCCAAAAGAGGCGTGAGGGGCGTGCGGGGGGGTCGGGGAGGAGTCGTTTGGCAGCGGCAGCCATGGAAGGGTCTGGCAGGGAGATGGGGGGGCGGCAGGGAGTTTAGGTGTATTTCCTGCATTTCTGTGAGGAACAGGAGGAGACGGGAAGCCCATGTCGTTTCCACCCTCACCCCGTCTAAAGAGTCAAAGGTCACATTACTCATAACCACAAATCCTTTCACTCTCGCGCCTACAGCCAGACACGCTGGCACACACACACACAGCCACAGACACGTGCAAACGCGCCTTCTCAGAGAGTCACACAGCCTGCCCGTGCAGGACTGACTGCAGGGCAGCAGTGTGGTGTAGTGGTAAAGGAACAGGGCTCATAGTCCAAAACTCCTCAGTGGGGCACAGCTGTTTATACCCTTTAGACAAAGTATTTAACCCTAAGTCTACCTATGTATCACCTGTACAGATTAAGCTAAGATCAGTAAGCTAAAACACACCTATGTAACTTGTTCTGAATAAGACCACCTGCTGAGTAACTTTAATATAATGTCTCTCTCTCTCTCCCTCTCTCTCACACACACACACACACACACACACACACACACACACACACACACACATATACACACACCCATTTACGCTCTCATGCACACACACACACACACACACTCATGAATACACTGACAAACACAGAGTCATGTAGACACACATACAGGTACAGAAGCACACTGATGCACATGCAGAAACACACACACACACACAGAAACTGTCAGGCATTTTCACTTAAATTGCAGTCAATGCACTTTAATTACAGTCCACACCGGCAGATGACCACAGTGGAATGGCAGGAGAGAGAAAAGAAAAGGTCAAAATTCTGACAATCGATGGTACAAAATAAAATGGTCAAGAGATGATAATATAAGTATATACAGCATATGTACAAGACCGCTATTTACAAATAGGTATAAAAAAAAAAAACGTAAATCTTTTACAGCCTCAACACCTCAACGAGACAGCACAGGTGACACTCAGCTTGTATTGTAGCATCTTATGTTCTTTCACAGGTTTGCTGTAGATCTGGCTGCTTGTCATTCAGTCCTTCTCTCTGAAACACCTTCACTCCAGCTTTTACACAGACGAGCCACACAGACACACACACACCCTATGTGCGCGTACAACCAGCCTTTGCAGGGTTAGAGATGAAAGCATGCCAGCGGCTGGTTCTCCTGACGACCGCATGAGGAAAATGACTCAATGAAATTGAAAACAAGCTGGTACTCCTCCCTTCCTCTCCTCCTCCTGTGCATCTCTGTCTTCCAGCAGGAGGGTCTGATGTTCAGCACATCCTGTACACTCCTCCCTCCCAGGGAACAGATCAAGCCCACAAAGTCCAGTCATCTTCCCACTGGTGTTAAAACTGGTCCACTTGACAGGGAGAGACCCATACACACACATACACACACACACACATATGCACACAGACACAGACACACACACGCATGCATACACTCACACTCACACACACACACACACGCACACATACACACACATACACACATGTAAACACAGACAGACATAAACACGCACACACACACAGGCACACAGGCATGCACACACAGACACACACACTCACACAAAACCAATACATATATATGCGTACAGTAAGTGTTTGGTGCCAGGGGTCAGACCAGTTTTACCCAGTGGTCAGAGGTCAAAGTTCAGCCTAGCGCTTAGTACTCAGAACTTGAGCTCTGCTGACAATGACACTGTAGGGTTTAAGGGCCAGCCCGGAGAGAGAGGTCACTGCTGGGTAACCGTCTGGTCCCTGGCGATGACATTTTCTGCTGGGACGTTCATCTCGGGTCAGAGGTCAGGGTTCATCTCAAGCGTCACCTCAGACCTGCAGCAGACACCAGTGGCGCGTCACGGGTCAGGTCAGAGCTCGGGGGGGGGGTCACACCTCCAGCTCCTGGCTGTCGGGGTAGTGGAAGCGGTTGAGTTTCTCCCTCTCGCGGTTGGAGATGTCCATTTTGGGGGCAGGGGCAGGCTTGAGGGCGCGGTCGGGGTCGGAGGGGGCGGGGGAAGGGGGCAGCGTTAGCTCGATCTCCTCGCAGAAGTGGGGGGCGGGGGAGGAGGGGTGGGGCGGCAGGAGGGGCACAGTGCGGTCCAGGTTGCGGATGAGGGTGACGAACTCCCGCTGGTTGTTGATGCCCTCGTCTGGCCCCGCCCTCTGCAGCTGCTGTTTCTGCCTCTGCCTGCGCAGCCGGGACAGCAGCAGCACGCAGCCCACGCAGCCGCCCGCAGCCACCAGCGCCAGCACACCCACCAGCAGCATGTACAGACTGACCCCGCCTCCTGCAGGGTCTGACATGGCACCTGCCGAGAGGGGGAGAGCAGAGAAAGAGGGAGAGAGGGATGGAGGAGAGAACGAAGGAAATAAGGAAGGAGAGAGGGATAGAGGGTAGCAGAGAGGCAACGAAGAGGAGAGCAAGAAGGAGAGAAAGATGGAAGATGACAGCATGGGGGAGGAGCACAGACAACATGAGATGCTCAAATGAACATTGATAAATCTACTGCCTGAGCCACGCTGAAAATCTGTCATTAATTTTAAAAAGCACATATATACTATATATATACACACATATGCATACCCAGAAAAACACTGATATACAAAAATGACATCCCCTATTCTAAAGTGAGCACTGTACACCCTCGGCACTGGTCAGGCAGGCCACCTCACCTGGACACTGCTGTCCATGGCACGGGTCCTTGAAGCTCATGCACTCATTGCCATGGTAGCCTTCAGGGCAGGCACACAAGTACCCTCCCTCTGTGCTCCGGCACGGCACCCCCTGCTGGCACGGGTTGGGGTTGCATAAGTCCACCACGACCTGGAGAGAAAGGGAAAGAAGAGAGAGTGAGGGGAGGGAGAGTGCAGGAGAGACAGAGAGAGAGACGGACAGGAAGACTGATAGACTGACTGACCTCACAGTGGGTCCCTGTGTAGCCCAGTGGACAGTGGCACAGCGTAGCTTCCCCTTCCCCCTCCACGCACTGTCCTCCGTGCAGACAGGGGGCGCTGTCACAGCCACCGGGTCCCACCTGGCAGTACTTCCCTGAGAAACCCGGCAAGCAGTGGCACTGGGATCCTGAGGGTGTCTCCTACGAATCAGGTGCAAGGCACACAGGTGGACATTCAGAGGGGGTGAGTGGAGCTTCCAGATTGCGCAAACACTTTTACACCGAAAGTAAAAGGCTTTGTGTGAAACAACACTGATCAAGCACGTTTGCACTCGCTTGCACCCTCCAATTAAAACCTCCTGGAACCACAACAGAATTGCTTTCTTTGATAACATTTCCCTTTCTGTCTGTATCACATTACATCCTGTTTCCCAAGTCCAGCTCAAAAATTTATTTACTCTTTCTTGCTATTTGTGAGTGTTTCTGCTAGTGGGCACACCGATACAAATGTCAGATGCAAAGTAAATAAGTATACTTGTTCAAATCTTTCAACCTGAATATATATAACTGGTACCAAATGAACTCTTGGCATGACATACACCATGAGTGACACAAAAATGTTGGGCAAACAGGCACACGTTGGACAGATGCCTCACCTCACAGTGTCCCCCATTCAGACACCTCCCCTGGCAGCTGCTGTTGGCTGTGGAGGGGAAATACAGACAGACAGATAACACGAACCAGAGAAACAATCAGGTGGCAACACTTGAAGTCTTTTAAATTGTGTCTTCGGAATCTCTCAGATTTACTGTACACAAATTCAGCGGTTTTTTCTGTTAATTTCTGTTAATTGTTGTAGGTGTAAGAAAATGTATCTAAACCATTCACTGTCAGTCAGTGCTCTCTCGCAAGCCCTTCCCCCCTCCCCATACGCACCAATATCACAATTCGGCCCTGTCCAGCCAGGCAGACAGTTGCAAAGATATCCACCAATCAGGTTGCGGCATGACTGGGCGTTGACACACACCCTGGCCTCACACTCATTGGTATCTGTGGGGCAGAGCAGAGGGAGTGAGGACACATGAGGCCCCACAGGAGTAAGTGACACATGGTGTGGAACAGCAAAATAACTGAGAGGGCAGCTCTGACAGGATGGTGACTTCACAGCAGAGCGCCAGGAAACAGCTGTGGCCATCCTTACTGCATTATTCACTATCTTAGCAGACACCCCTGACCAGGGCAAACTACACAGCTCACATTTGACATTTTTGCTCATTTACACAGCCGGGGGGAGTACTGCTGAGATTTTTACAAAAGGGATTCAAGCCTACAACTTGCCAGTTACAACAAGACTGGGAATGAAAGCCATCTCTACTGTGAGAATGTCACACTAAAGGTGTGTGTCAGCACACCTGGGGTGTCCTCCAAGCGACAGCGCTGCACAACACACAGGTGACACACACTATTAAAGCACACACACGTGTGCACGTAACACACAGACAACAGGTGACACATACACAGTGATGACATACATGCACAGATGCACACACACACTCACACACAGGTAACATACGTACTTGTGAACACACACAGCAGGTGAAGGGCAACATATTTATCTTAGCACATGCCATGGGTACGTACGGAG